>NC_141043.1:15422500-15645000 GCF_052040795.2 Danio rerio
CAGCCACATTGTGAGTACTGTGTTAAACCTTTTTTTGCCTTTAAATTGTGGTCCATATTGGTATGATAGCATCACGCAGTTGCTGCAGATTTGTTGGCTGCACATCTATGATGAGAATTTCCTGTTCCACCACATCCCAAAGATGCTCTATTGGATTGAGATCTGGTGACTGTGGAGGCCATTTGAGTACATTGAACTCACTGTTATGTTTTAAGAACCCAGTCTGAGATAATTTGCGCTTAATGATATGAGCCCCTTTCACACAGTGATAGCGCTAAATATCCAGAAGATTTACAGAATGACTTTACCGGTAAATCAAAAAAAATACCGTTCACACATCCATTCCAAAATACCGGTAAATTTAACATCATTAACCAGAGGTGACCTCTAAAAGGCTGCGCTTGTATTTGTAAACATTTGACTACATTACAAACTCTGTGGATAGATCAGTATTGTAAACAACTTTGATGAAAATATAGAGAAACACTTTCGCATGTTGAGATGTTCATGATATGTGTTTGTGCTGGTGCTTATGGGCTATTTCACGGGCACACGTGACGCTTAAAGCAACTGAAGAAAGCAGAGCTTGAAAGTAAACAAACAACAGCTTATCATAAGCATCTTATCAATAGTTATTTACACAGTTGGTATTAAGAAGAAACATATAAATGTTAAATGACAAACATCTAGCAGCTAAATATGTCTGAAAAAATATTCAAAGAATTTTATTTTCATAAACCGCGCGGATGTGAATGCGTCTGACTATTCTCATTGGCTAAAGTAGACGTCTCACATCAGCATGTTTTAGATGTGCACACGTTTTTCCAGCAATCTTCCTTTTTCGTTCACACAGCACAGCATTCCGGCAAATTACAGGTAATGTTACAACTTCTCTTTCCGGAAAATAGCCGGAACGAATTTACTGGTATTTTCAAAAAGAGCCTGTTCACACATACAGAGCTTTCGGGAAAATCGCCGGTAATTTTCCAGAAAGGTCTGTATGTGTGAAAGGGGCTATGACGCATTATCTTGCTGGAAGTAGCCATCAGAAGATAGGTACACTGTGGTCATAAAAGAATAGACATGGTCAGCAGCAATACTCAGGTGGGCTGTGGTGTTGACACAATGCTCAATTGGTACTAATGGGCCTAAAGTGTGTAAATAAATTAGCTTTAATTTATTGAAACTGAATTAATACCTGTGGCTACTAAGATGTGGTTTTATAAAGTGAACTGATTAATCTGTACAATAACCAACACTTTGGACTGTCTGAAAGATTATTATTTTATGTTCTTGTATTACTGTGGTAGAAACAAGGGGGTGTTAAAGTTCCTATTAAAATGTATATTTATGTCACTAACAAGCAAACCTTTGCTCTGCCATGACAGAAGTCGAATTGAAAGAATAACTGACCAGAAGATTTCACATTCATATCTACAAATAATGCCCCCAATTACAAAATTGTGTGTATATATTTTTCCTTGTGTATTGTTTAATCAAGTTGCGCAACATGCTCTGGTGGCTATTTTACATTTACAGAATTTCTGGCTTAGTCATATGAAAGCATGACTTTACTTGTACATTTTCTGCTCAGACCCCTTTAAATTTGTTAAGAATGGGCCGATGCTTTTTGTAATCTGTTAATTATTTGTTTCTGAATTCATATGAAATCACCACCACAGGTTGTAAATGGTGCATGAAATGAAACTTGAGTAGCTTTGTATGCGTGTGTATGTGTGTGTGTAAGTTCTACTCAAGAATTCCACAGTAAAGTCCTGATTCCACAGTAAAGTGTTTGTGACTGGAGCAGTGCTGCTATCAAAGATGTGTGTGTTCTTTTCTTTGTTGTCACATAGTGCTCATCTTTCTTCTTATCATCCTCCAGTTATTTGTTGTATTAATAGTAGCTGTATCAGTTTTGTCCCACCAATGTGCTATGATTAAATTACTCATTGTCAGAAGTGTGTATACGCTCTGAAATGTGAATGTAGGAGCTCAGCACTCTCCTAAAAGCCAGACCACTCCTTTTAACAAGAAGCCGCGCTCTTCGCTTACAAACAAACCCACAATGGCTGTTGCACAGACCTGAGTCACAGCTCTCTATCTCACAGACACTTAAAACAACAATCCTCGTAGTACCACACTTTACACAGGCTTTGTCTGATGCTAAAGGCTACTACACTAGAAATTAGCATTAGCGCTGGGACTTGTTTTTCAGGTCATAAAAATTACCACCACAGCAAAGTTTCAGAAGGAAATTAACCCAGCACATGATCTCATGGTATCTGTGTGAAAGTGCCTTGTTAGTTTGAGCGCTGTTCATGTTTCAGGTTTACTCCCTGTTAAAGAGGGGGGTTTCTGTGGTTAGCTGTGGCTGTGAACTTCATGCTATCATCAGGGGGATTTTTGAGGGTGGTCAGGAAATGGTCACTGATACTTTATTTGAAGTTATCTGTTCTCGAGTAAAGCTATCTGGTAACGCTTTCTTTTACAACCCGCAAAGTACCGCGTAAGTACAGTGAAATTACAGTGTACTTTTCTGTACGTACTGTGTAAGTATAATGAACGTATGTGTAGGTATAAGGGAACAAACCGTAATGCTTGGGTAAAAAGGGGGTAACAACCAGATGTTCATCACGAAAATTACCGCGTAAGTACAGTGAAATAACCGTGTACTTTTCTGTACCTATAGTGTAAGTATAAATAACGTTTACGTAAGTATAAGGGAACAAACTGTAATGCTCGGGTAATAAGGGGATAACAACCAGATATTTAGCATAAAAGGTACCGCGTAAGTACAGTGAAATAAGGTTGTACTTTTCTTTAAATTGCAAAAGAACAAACCATAATGTTTGCGTAAAAGGGGAGTAACAATAAGATATCCATCACGCAAAGAAGTATATTAAGTTTACGATGTACATTTCTTCAAGTATTGTATACATATAAAGAATTATGCAAGGATGGTGACAACCTATTGCTATCTGCAAATGTACTGTATATGCACCTGCGTGAGTACATTAGTACTCTTATTCAGTGCTTGGGTTTTATATGGGGTGTTTAATGAATAAAAGGTTTACAACCTGTGAAATTATGAACCCTTATTGTATACTGTACGTATTTTAAATCTGCAATTCAATATAAAATATATTTCCATACACTACTTACCTTATGTTTACTCGTCGATCTCACCAAAGCCATCAATGTCTCCATAACTCACTATCAACAAATAACTTTGCATGACATAGGCCTACCGTCAGGGTTCAATGCAGATTAAAACAGGCTCGCATCTTTACTGCTGTTGCACAGGGAGGCTAACTGTTGCATTTCAGTAAATGTATAGCTGATGCTTTATAGAAAAATCTAGTAATTTGGTCTTCAATCAATAAAAACCGCTGCTGTAGTTTACTCTGTTCTTAGTGTTCAAGTATACACTAGTATGTTAAAGTTCAGCTTCTTCCCTCTTTGTTCCCTGTAGTTAAAGGGTAAATACAGTATTTGTTCCCTCCTTGTTCCCTGTACTTACAGGGTAAATACCACATTTGAGGGTTGTAAATTAAAGTGAAGCTTTGTTCCTCCCTTGTTCCCTGTACTTACAGGGTAAATACCACATTTGAGGGTTGTAAATTAAAGTGAAGCTTTGTTCCTCTCTTGTTACCTCCTTGTTCCCTGTACTTACAGGGTAAATACCACATTTGAGGGTTGTAAATTAAAGTGAAGCTTTGTTCCTCTCTTGTTACCTCCTTGTTACCTGTACTTACAGGGTAAATACCACATTTGAGGGTTATAAATTAAAGTGAAGCTTTGTTCCTCTCTTGTTACCTCCTTGTTACCTGTACTTACAGGGTAAATACCACATTTGAGGGTTGTAAATTAAAGTAAAGCTTTGTTCCTCTCTTGTTACCTCCTTGTTACCTGTACTTACAGGGTAAATACCACATTTGAGGGTTGTAAATTAAAGTGAAGCTTTGTTCCTCTCTTGTTACCTGTAGTTAAAGGGTAAATACAACATTTGTTCCCCCCTTGTTCCCTTTAGTTTACAATGTAAAATCTTAAAGGCAGTGAAATAAATATACAAACACACAATATATTTCTTCTTTACTTTGTAACCTTTATTTTAATAAATAAGCATTTTAAAAGACTTCATATTAATCAAACATTGTCTTGTCTATCATTGCCTATACTCATTCATTTTCTCTTCGGCTTTGTCCTTTTGTTAATCTGGGGTCGCCACAGTGGAATAAACCACCATCTTATCCAGCATATGTTTTACGCAGTGGATGCCCTTCCAGCTGCAACCCATCTCTGGGAAACCTCCATACACACTCACTCACACGCATTCACTACGGACAATTTAGTCTACCCAATTCACCTGTACCGCATGTCTTTGGACTGTGAGGGAAACCGGAGCACCCAGAGGAAACCCACGCGAACGCAGGGAGAACTCCATGCAGAAACCTTCTTGATGTGAGGAAACAGCACTACCTACTGTGCCACCGTGTTGCCACCCAGCTGCAACCCATCACTGGGAAACATCCATACATACTCATTCACACACATACACTACGGACAATTTTACCTTACCCAATGTCACCACATATTTTTGGACTTGTGGGAGCACCCGGAGGAAACCCACGCTAACATGGGGAGAACATGCAAACTCCACACAGAAATGCCAACTGACCCAGCCGAGGCTCGAACCAGCGACCTTCTTGCTGTGAGGCGATTGTGCTACCCACTGCGCCTGCCTATACTCAAACAGCAAAATAACACATTATTTCCTTCCCCCTTTTTTTCTGGCATCTCTTGCTTGGCTTCCTCTTCTGCTCTTCTCAGCTTCCACTGAGGACTCTGATGGTGAGTGGCTGATGAAATCCCATGGGTCTTGCTGCTCTGCATTTATATAAAATATATAAACAGACAGAAAGGCTTTTAGTAAGCTATAGACATGTTTATTTTCCTGTTTAATGTGTGTGTAGTGGTTGTCTAACAATTTCACACACTAAACATTTACAGATACCATACAGACACTATACATTACTATCAAACAAAAGTACTATGATCAGATCATATGGGAGATTGTGATCATTTATAGTGATAATAATTAAAGTGCAGAGGGGAAAAGGCTTAAATAGTAGGCTACTGTGCTAAAGTCCTAGGCAAACGTTACTAGTAATTGGGGGGGGGGGGGGGGGGGGGGGGTATTGATATATCAAACTGGCATGCTACAGAAAATATCAATTTACATTTCCAAACATTAATTTTGTCATTAACTTTGCTGTAATTAACGTATACAGGGAGAAAATCGTCTGCACAGTCAGTATGACAACAGCCACAGAGATCTGACCTGCTCATCATCCAGTCTTTCTGGAATGACATGAAGAAACTAAATCCATAGGAACTTTGGCAACATTTCTAAGATGTGCAAAGTAAACGACAGTAAACATTGGTAAATATCCGCTGCTGGCCGTTTAGATTCGGCCATGAACTAACGTTAATGTTACGCTAAAAACAAATGAAACAAAATAAATATAATCTGGTTAATGCACAATTTCTAATCGTAACAATAGCCTTATGTACTGACAACGATTTACTCACATGTGTTACATGGTGACAAGACGGAGCAATTCCAAACGTCCCAAAAGTCTGAGCAAAACCTCGTGGCGTGCTGCTGCAGTTTGATTCGGATCTTTAGAGGCTTCTTGATTCACAACTCGTTTGAATCAACGAATCAGTAGGCGCGTACCTGAAGTGATACAATATCGCGAGATGGATTCAAATGCACACGGAGCTGTCTGTTGTTCTCGCGATGTTTTGATGTCACACTGATCGGTTTGTTGAAGACGAATCGATTCAACTCTCCGTCCTCCATTCCTAGAATTTCCTGTTCACGGCAGTACAAGGACGGCAGCGCGAGGTAAATAAAACAAGTATTTTTATGACGTTATGTACATAGAAGTGTTTGTTTAGGTTTTTGTTTATATCTGATGTTTGTACGTATTTTTAACAATTACACCCTTTTCACAACACTGTTATGACGCGTTTAACGATCATCAGGATCTAAAATCCTTGAGTTTTTTATTTTTTTTTTATAAAATAACATTTATTTGTATCTACGTATGCATTATATAATATGATTACATGTGCGAGGTGTTTCAAACAGTGTCTATGGTCATGAGTAAATTAGAAGTTATTCTCTCTTCTTGCTGGCGTTATCAGTTTCACACTATATTTTTATTTTTCTAATTGTCGAGACACCATCGTAAAGTTTTCATTTTATTTGAGCAAAGAAGATTGTAAAAAAAATGTGTTGTACTTTCCCATTCACTGTGCTGAAATGTAAAAAGGGTCCATAACAGTACATCAACCATATTATGTTGTCTTTCACTTTATTTAGGACTAATGATGGGTTAAGACATGTACTTTAATCAAAAACTAACCTTAGGGGTAGTTAACCCAAACGTTACATTTACTTACCATTTAATGAGTGACACAGAATTTAAATATGTACACTGAACAGCAAATAATCTTTACTTCAAAGTCTATACGGCCTGCACATATATTTAAGCCTTTTCCCCTCTGCGCTTTAATTATTATCACTATAAATGATCACAATCTCCCATATGATCTGATGATAGTACTTTTGTTTGATAGTAATGTATAGTGTCTGTATGGTATCTGTAAATGTTTAGTGTGTGAAATTGTTAGACAACCACTACACACACATTAAACAGGAAAATAAACATGTCTATAGCTTACTAAAAGCCTTTCTGTCTGTTTATATATTTTATATAAATGCAGAGCAGCAAGACCCATGGGATTTCATCAGCCACTCACCATCAGAGTCCTCAGTGGAAGCTGAGAAGAGCAGAAGAGGAAGCCAAGCAAGAGATGCCAGAAAAAAAGGGGGAAGGAAATAATGTGTTATTTTGCTGTTTGAGTATAGGCAGGCGCAGTGGGTAGCACAATCGCCTCACAGCAAGAAGGTCGCTGGTTCGAGCCTCGGCTGGGTCAGTTGGCATTTCTGTGTGGAGTTTGCATGTTCTCCCCATGTTAGCGTGGGTTTCCTCCGGGTGCTCCCACAAGTCCAAAAATATGTGGTGACATTGGGTAAGGTAAAATTGTCCGTAGTGTATGTGTGTGAATGAGTATGTATGGATGTTTCCCAGTGATGGGTTGCAGCTGGGTGTTAACACGGTGGCACAGTAGGTAGTGCTGTTTCCTCACATCAAGAAGGTTTCTGCATGGAGTTCTCCCTGCGTTCGCGTGGGTTTCCTCCGGGTGCTCCGGTTTCCCTCACAGTCCAAAGACATGCGGTACAGTTGAATTGGGTAGACTAAATTGTCCATAGTGAATGCGTGTGAGTGGGTGTGTATGGATGTTTCCCAGAGATGGGTTGCAGCTGGAAGGGCATCCACTGCGTAAAACATATGCTGGATAAGATGGTGGTTTATTCCACTGTGGCGACCCCAGATTAACAAAAGGACAAAGCCGAAGAGAAAATGAATGAGTATAGGCAATGATAGACAAGACAATGTTTGATTAATATGAAGTCTTTTAAAATGCTTATTTATTAAAATAAAGGTTACAAAGTAAAGAAGAAATATATTGTGTGTTTGTATATTTATTTCACTGCCTTTAAGATTTTACATTGTAAACTAAAGGGAACAAGGGGGGAACAAATGTTGTATTTACCCTTTAACTACAGGTAACAAGAGAGGAACAAAGCTTCACTTTAATTTACAACCCTCAAATGTGGTATTTACCCTGTAAGTACAGGTAACAAGGAGGTAACAAGAGAGGAACAAAGCTTCACTTTAATTTACAACCCTCAAATGTGGTATTTACCCTGTAAGTACAGGTAACAAGGAGGTAACAAGAGAGGAACAAAGCTTCACTTTAATTTATAACCCTCAAATGTGGTATTTACCCTGTAAGTACAGGGAACAAGGAGGTAACAAGAGAGGAACAAAGCTTCACTTTAATTTACAACCCTCAAATGTGGTATTTACCCTGTAAGTACAGGGAACAAGGGAGGAACAAAGCTTCACTTTAATTTACAACCCTCAAATGTGGTATTTACCCTGTAAGTACAGGGAACAAGGAGGGAACAAATACTGTATTTACCCTTTAACTACAGGGAACAAAGAGGGAAGAAGCTGAACTTTAACATACTAGTGTATACTTGAACACTAAGAACAGAGTAAACTACAGCAGCGGTTTTTATTGATTGAAGACCAAATTACTAGATTTTTCTATAAAGCATCAGCTATACATTTACTGAAATGCAACAGTTAGCCTCCCTGTGCAACAGCAGTAAAGATGCGAGCCTGTTTTAATCTGCATTGAACCCTGACGGTAGGCCTATGTCATGCAAAGTTATTTGTTGATAGTGAGTTATGGAGACATTGATGGCTTTGGTGAGATCGACGAGTAAACATAAGGTAAGTAGTGTATGGAAATATATTTTATGTTGAATTGCAGATTTAAAATACGTACAGTATACAATAAGGGTTCATAATTTCACAGGTTGTAAACCTTTTATTCATTAAACACCCCATATAAAACCCAAGCACTGAATAAGAGTACTAATGTACTCACGCAGGTGCATATACAGTACATTTGCAGATAGCAATAGGTTGTCACCATCCTTGCATAATTCTTTATATGTATACAATACTTGAAGAAATGTACATCGTAAACTTAATATACTTCTTTGCGTGATGGATATCTTATTGTTACTCCCCTTTTACGCAAACATTATGGTTTGTTCTTTTGCAATTTAAAGAAAAGTACAACCTTATTTCACTGTACTTACGCGGTACCTTTTATGCTAAATATCTGGTTGTTATCCCCTTATTACCCGAGCATTACAGTTTGTTCCCTTATACTTACGTAAACGTTATTTATACTTACACTATAGGTACAGAAAAGTACACGGTTATTTCACTGTACTTACGCGGTAATTTTCGTGATGAACATCTGGTTGTTACCCCCTTTTTACCCAAGCATTACGGTTTGTTCCCTTATACCTACACATACGTTCATTATACTTACACAGTACGTACAGAAAAGTACACTGTAATTTCACTGTACTTACGCGGTACTTTGCGGGTTGTAAAAGAAAGCGTTACCAGCTATCTTGATCAGAAAGAGACTAGGAAACTATGGTCAGCTCATCCTCCCCTTTTCACAAGATGAAAATCCCAGGTTTAGATCATTCACGCATCTATAAAGGGTTTCTCGAAAGTAAACTGTCGATGTGTTGTTGTTGTCTTTAGCAGAAGAGAAGTTTGTGTTTTCTTACCCGTTTATATATTTGTATATGGAGGCATATTTCTGTGTCCTTTTGAATGCTCACATGTAATTTGAAAATATGTGTGAAAATGATGATAGTGAGGTGTCTGACATGTATAAACAGTGTTGTCATTTGCATTTGTCTTTTGCAAGTGTGTTTAATAGAGCCGTTTATGGCGTAACTTTGCACTTTTCTCAGTGCGCGGCTGACACATTCACAGCAGAGCTCATCTAATCTAATCCAGTTCATCTGAGCAAACACACATACACATGAACTTCAGCTCAGCACATCTATTGACTTTCTTCTCAGAGTTTAACCTCTGGCCTCTTACCCACTGCTCCACAAACACTCGCTCATTCATGCATTCATTGACTTATTAATGTCTTCAGACCATTACTATAACTTATGGTAATTTGTTCACTCACTACATTTATGCACTTACTGATTTGTTCACATACTCATGAATGAATGGATTAATTAATTCACTTACAGACTCATTTTTTTCTTTGATTCATAGAGTGAGTGACAAAACATGCACTCATCTTTTACTGATTCATTAATTCATACTGCCTCATTTACTTTATTTATTCATCACTTACTGACACATTCATTCATGCACTCACTCATTGAACAATTCACTCATTTATTATTCACTTTATACTTAACTAACTCTCACACATTCATCTTTTCTTTCTTATTTATTTACAAATCCGTTGATTCGCCCACTCGCCCAATAATTCATTCCCTTATTGACTTACTAATTCAGACATCTACTCACTCACCCATTATATCACCTATTGATATCTTCACCAACTTACTCATTTACTCACTCGTGTATCCATCTCAAGTTTATTCACATGCTTATTTATTCATTCTTACTAATTTATTAATTCACCGTCACCCAATAAAGCATTCCTTTATTGACTTGCTAATTCATTTATTCTCTCACCCATCTTTACTTACTATTTCATTCACTCACTCATTTATTCACCTCTACTTATTTATTTATCTGCTTATTTATTCATTCTTACTTACTAATTCATTAATTCACCCAGTCACTCAATAAAGCATTCCTTTATTGACTTGCTAATTCATTCACTCACTTACCCATGATTTTTTCCACTTACTAATTCATTCACTCACTCATTTATTGAAATCTACTCATTTATTCATTCTTAATTCATTCATTCACTCACTTACCCATGAATTCATTCACTTACTAATTCATTCACTCACTCATTTATTGACCTCTACTAATTTATTCACTCTTAATTCATTGATTCACCCAGTCACACAATAAAGCATTCCTTTATTGACTTGCTAATTCATTCATTCACTCACTTACCCATGAAATTTTTTCACTTACTAATTTATTCACTCACTCATTTATTGACCTCTACTCATTTTTTCACTCTTAATTCATTAATTTAGCCTGTAACCCAATAAAGCATTCCTTTATTGACTTACTAATTCATTCATTCATTCACTCACCCATTGATTTATTCACTTTCTAATTCATTCACTTACTTATTTATTCATTCTTGCAAACTCAATAATTCAAACAGTCACTCAATAAAGCATTTCTCTATTGACTTGCTAATTCATTCATTCACTCTCCCATTGATATTTTCACTTACTAGTTCATTCACTCACTTGTTTATTCACCTCTAAGTGTTTATTCACCTGCTTGTTTATTTATTTTTGCTTACAAATTCATTAATGCACCCAGTCACCCAATGAAGTATTAATTAACAGACTTGCTAATTCTTCATTCATTTACTTTTCCTTTAATTTCTTCACTTCATAATTCCTTCACTCACTGATTTATTCACCTCTACTTATTTATTCACCTGCTTATTTATTCATTCTTACTTACTAATTCACTGTCACGCAATGGTGTTCCTTCATTGACTTGCTAATTTATTCACTCACCCATTAATTTAATCTCTTACTAATTCATTCACACACTCATTCATTCACCTCTACTTATTTATTCACCTGCTTATTTATTCATTCTTACTAATTCATTAATTCACCCAGTCACTCAATAAAGCATTTCTCTATTGAATTACTAATTAATTCATTCATTTACCCACTAACTCGCTTAATCATTATTCACTTTGTCATTCACTTCTTTATTCATCTCTACTGACCATGCTGCTGATTCACTAATGCATCAATCGCTTATTTTTTCATTTGCTTACTAATCCGTTCATTCACTTACTCATTTCTTTATTCTTACTGATTCTTTCGTTCACCCATTTACTCGCTTCAGACTTATTAAATCATTAACTCACTCATGCCCTCAGTAAAGCATTCCTTTATTTGTTTGCTAATTCATTAATACATTTACCCACTCACTTACTTGCCCAATTATTATTCACTAATTCATTTAATTGTTTATTCATCTATGCTGATCATACTGCTAATCCCCTAATGCATTAATCGTTTATCCTTTCATTTGCTTACTAATTCGTTAATTTACTCGCTCATTTATTCACTCTTACTGATTGATTCATGTACCCTTGACTCATCGTTCACTCTGTCAGTTATTCTTTGTATCTATCATTTATTCATTGTCGCAGTGTCCTTCGAATGGTGTCTTCATTCCCTTCTCAGTCTTGACTCTTTCCTAACTCATCAGCTCTTTTTCTCTGTTTTTACATTTGCTCTCACTTCTCTCTCTCTCTGGGTCTCTATAGTCAAAAGGTGTGTGCTTGAAATAATGAGAGTGAGGCCCCTTTAACCCCCATCCTCTTACCACTCTCCCCATAGTATTTACACCTCATTAAACCTGAAATAGCTTTAATATTTAAAACATCGTGAACAGATCTCAACCCTCCCACCCTGAACACCTCTGGTTTTTCCCCCTCCCTCGTCGCTTTCTCCCAGTTTAATAATCTACTTTCATATTTCCTCCCTCTCCATTAAAACCAAAATAGATTTCATATTTCACAAGTTGAACTTGTACGAAAAAAAAGTTTAACCCCCTCTCTTCAGTCTCCTTTGTCTTTCTTTTACTGCTCTTGCTCACTCACTCAATTATGAAGCAAATATTTTTGGTTTTGTTTTGTTTTGTCCAGTTTCCTTCTCCCTTTCTGTCCCTCATCTGTTCCTGATGTACCTCCTTATTATCTTTTGTCCAGGACCCTCCATCCCACCAGATGACCTTCACAGCCCTCTTCTGTCTCAATCTTTCTCTTGCTTCTCTGTTTCTTTCTCTCTCTCCCTCGGTCTCCCCCATGGTATTCTGGGTTGCCCCTCGGTGTAGCTGAATGCTTGTTTGTTCTGGGGTAAGGCGTCATGTCGGACTGTCAGACAGAGTTCTTGTGTTCCGCCTTGCTCGATGCCATTCTCTCGCTTCTCTCTTCAGTCTCCTTCTGTTTTTCCTTTGCTTGCACAAGTCTCTTCAATCACAATAAGGTGAAACAAGCCACATAATAGGGTATTAATTGGCCGAAATCTTTAAAGTTTAGTTCAAATGCTAATACAGGTTAAAGGAATCTAGAGACAATATAATGAAGACTAAACACTATAGAAACTCTCAATATAGTGGCTGTATGAATGGAAGATTTTATATTAGTTACAAGAGCTTGCCTGTTTTTAAAATGTACAATATGTTGAACAACCTGGAAAATGGTTGACTCACATTCATTATTTATACACAGTTAATGCAAATCTCAGTTTTGCAAAACCTTGAAACCACATCAACTACTTGATATTGAGGTCAGATTGTATTGGTGATTTACAAAATGCACTTTAAATTTAATCTTGGCAAAGAGTCTTGGATATTTTGGTTCTTCCTTGATGTATTACTTGAATCCGTGTAAAATAACTGCCACAGGGAATTACCAAGAAGGTTGTTAAGTCAGACGATTTGCCCCATTCTGAATGGGAATATTATGTGTATTTTAGCCTAAAGTCAGTTTAGTATTTGTATGTTATACTGTAAATTACCAAAGAAAATTATTTCTGAAACTTTGCTAAAAATACCTTTAAAAGAGAAGGGATTAGTTCAAGAAGGAGGGGGAGTTTTTTTTGTCTGAAAATATGAGAACATGTACATTAAAAACAAAATAATGGTTTGCCCAGTTTAAATAATATATAATAAACGTTGCAACATTCCACAAAAAAACTGTACATGTGGATATCAAGTCAGTTTTTACATTAGTTATTAGGCCAACTCAAAGCTCAGAGAGAAAATGTTTGCAATAAACATCACAGATTAACTTCAGAGAGAAATAATTATACAGTATATAGACTAAATTGAATTTGTCACTCATAAACATTTTACAATTTGCACATTATGTGATGTAAGTTTATTGTTGGGAACTATCTTCTTTTACACTCTGTTTCTGGTGAATTTATGAGTTATCTAACCTTTATTTTTTGTCCTATTTTTGTTATTCAGGTTTCAGGTTCAGTGTTTTTAGGTCTCTTCCCTCTGTCCTTATCTCTCTTTTGCTCCCTCTGCTCATAAATGACAAGTCTGTCACTCCTCCACACCTCCCACCTGTGTGTCGCACTGTCAGTTTCTTTGAAAGTGAACACTCTCGACTTTGTCATGGGCAGAAAAATCCAGACTTCCTCATGGTGGAGTTCCCTCCTGCTTCAGTGACCTGGTCTCTGAGTACTGACCCCTTCCAGAATCTTTTACACATGCACTATATATAGACACTTTGGCCTGCAAAACCAAAAGGTGCCTCAAGCCAGGACACACTATGGGATCTCAGCTTCGGCCAATGAAGATGACGATGACAACCATGTAAATTTCCAAAGCGTAAGCACCCCCTGCCCTTGGTGCAGAATGCCCGAGCTACTCAGCAGATCATAGATTGACCCTTCCAACACCTGTGTGTATCAGTAGCAAACATGGCCAAGTGGCCAACTGTGCCATACAGGCTCCATACCAAACCATTGGGGTAACATTGTAAAGTTGTATATTTTTATATGCAAAGACACTTTACCTTTTGATTAAAATACAAAGTAGAATTGTTTAACATCAGGCTTAAGGCCTCAGTATACTTGAAATAAAGTTCTTTTTCATTCTTCGTTTGAGGGAAAAAAGAAGTTTGAAAAGGCCAAGTATACTGTTTCAAACCTTCCTAGATCCCCACACTTCAGTAGGCAGGGTTGATAATGTGTCACTCACATAGAGCTCATGCTACTAAAGTATATCCCTAAACACAACCATAATGGCAGTGGTGAGAGAAGAACATAAACATAATTTTCATAAACTTCTGGCAAACAGTTTTCTCCAGCCTGTCGCACAAGAGTCATTGTGGTGCAGAAAACGTGTGGGACAATGTTTAAAACTTTAATACATGGCGCAAAGTGGTGGCTCTTCTCATCTTGTGTATCACACCCTCTGGATCTTTAAAATGTCTCTGCGAATGATCATACAGTTGTGGATTCAGCTGTAACAGCTCTGCAACCTGGCTTTTCCTGTTTATTTATGTTGCTAACTTGTTGTTTTGGATGTTGTTCCCCTGTCTGATCTCTGTGGATATGATATATGAAGCACGTCAAAAAAGGGGGTGTAGCACACACCCACTTTTTGTGTAATCGCCATAGACCAATGTTACAGTAGCTGTTTAGGAGCGAAGGGTATAAGCAGAGGTGGGCTGGTCAGCTCCAAGTGGGTGGGACTTGAGCTCCAAGTGGGCTGTACAAACTCCTGGAGTTTTCTTTATTTAATGTTTTCTATATGACATGAGTCAAATCTATTTTGTTTTATGAATTTCTACACCTATCCCAAACCCAACCTTACAGTAACCTATTTTGTTTTCTGAATGTCTGCACCTACCCCAACCCCAAACCCAACCTTACAGTAATTTATTTTGAATGTCTACACCTACCCCAACCCTAACCTCACAGTAACCTATCTTCTTTGATGAATGTCTGCACCTACCCCAACCCCAAACCCAACTTTACAGTAATCTATTTTGAATGTCTACACCTACCCCAACCCTAACCTCACAGTAACCTATCTTCTTTGATGAATGCACCTACCCCAACCCCAAACCAAACCTTAAAGTAACCTATTTTGTTTTATGAATGTTTACACCTACCTAAACCCCAACCTTACAGTAACCTATTTTGTTTTATGAATGTCTAAAGCTACCCTAGCACCAAATCCAACCTCGCTGTAACCTTTTTTGTTTTCCTGAATGTCTACACCTACCCCAAACCCAACTTCACTGTAATCTATTTTGTTTTATGAATGTGTACACCTACCCCAACCCCAAACCCAACCGCACAGTACCCTGTATTGTTTTATGAATGTCTACATCTACACCAACCCAAACCAAACCTCAAAGTAACTTATTTTGTTTTATAAATGTCTACACCTACCCTAACCTCACAGTAACCTATATTGTTTTATGAATGTCTACACCTACCCCAGCCCTAAACCCAACCTCACAGTAACCTATTTTGTTTAATGAATGTCCACACCTACCTCAACCCCAACCCATTTTGTTTTATGAATGTCTACTGCTACCCCAACCCCAATCTCACAGTTATCTATTTTGTTTTTCTGAATGTCTGCTCCTACCCCAACCTCACAGTACACTATTTTGTTTTATGAATGTCTACACCTACCCCAACCCCAACCTCACAGTAACCTGTAATGTTTTATAAATGTCTACACCTACCCCAACCCCAAACTCAACCTCACAGTACCCTATTTTGTTTTCTGGATGTCTGCACCTACCCCAACCCCAAATCCAGCATCGAAGGTATCTATTTTGTTTTATGAAAGTCTACACCAACCCCAAACCCAACCTCACTGTAACCGCCAAAGTAACCTATTTTGTTTTATAAATGTCTACAACTTCCCCAACCTCACAGTACCCTATTTTGTTTTATGAATGTCTATACCTACCCCAACCTCACAGTAACCTATATTGTTTTAGAAATGTCTACACCTACCCCAAACCCAACCTCACAGTACCCTATTTTGTTTTCTGAATGTCTGCACCTACCCTGCCCCCAAATCCAACTTCGAAGTAACCTATTTTGTTTTATGAAAGTCTTTAACTTCCCCAACCCCGAACCTAACCTCACAGTAACCTATTTTGTTTTTGGAAGGTCTACATCTACCCCAAGCCCAAGCCCAAATTCACAGTAACCTATTTCGTTTTTTGAAGGTCTACACCTGCCCCAGCCCTAAGCCCAACCTCACAGTAACCTATTTTTTTAATGAAAGTCAACACCTACCCCAACCCCAAAGTAACCTATTTTGTTTTATAAATGTCTACTCCTACCCCAACCCCTACTTCAAAGTAACCTGGTGTGTTTCACTTATATCTACCCTTACCCTAACCCTAAACCCAACCTCATAGTAACCTGTTGTGTTTTATTAAGGTCTACCACATCTGCACAACCCTACACTCCCCCAAAATTTGCTTTGGTTTCAAACAGCAGAAAAAAAGCTCAAAATAAACTTAGGATTTAGTTTGAAATTACATCATTTCAGGTTGTTCGATTTCAGTTGAAGTATACCAGGGCCTTTATGAACAGTGTTTCAGCATGTAGCACAACAAATGCTTGAGGTATTTTGCCCAGTATTATTTTCTTCCATGCTTTCTGTTTTTATACAGTATACTTGGTATGAATACACAATCAATCCATAATACCAGAAGTAAAGATTTTCTTACCTGGATGAAGGAAGACTATGCTCAACTAGCATTTTGTTAAGTAGTAAATATCTTGAGACAAACACAATGAGACAAACCACTTAGTATCATGGTGGGATGTTTAATGGTGGATAATCCCATTAATCACAATGCATGGGAGGGGTGTGTGTGTGTGCTTTGCTCTCATTGCTTACCATTAGAATCAAAGCTGATCTCTGGGTACAATGAGGGTTACGGGGATTAAACTGCTTTCATTCAAAATTATTTTTGTGTTTCTTTCCTTTTTAAGGGAGACTTGTGACAGACACGCTACAATCAGGTACTTATATACTGGAAAAAGTTTAATCACATATGCAACAGATAAGAATGTGACAAGGATCTACATTGAATGTGGGAATAGAGCTGTAGGTGGCAGATTAAATTTCTGAAAACACATCTCCAACAGTTTCTCCCATGGTCTATTTTCAATATTTACTGGTCAATACATGTCATTCAACTGGTTTACACCAGGGATATCCAGTCCATGTCCTGGACAGACACTATACAGATTAGCTAGAGCACTTATTTAATACACATGATCCATCTAATTAAGGTCTTCAAAACAACTAGAAACTTCCAGACAGTTGTGATGAAGCTAAACTTGGTCATCCAGGAGCAGGATTGTTACATCATCAGTTGCAACTTTTGATTGGATGATGTCTGAAGGATTTTTCTCTATGTCAGTGATTCCCAACCCTGTTCCCAGATCTTCCCAAAAGTAGATATTTTGAAGCTTTCTCTTATTTCACCTAACCACCATCCGAGTTTAGCACCAATCCTAATTAAACCCACTTGAACCAGCTAATCAAGGTCTTCGGGATTACTAGAATCTTTCAGGCAAGTGTGTAAGGGCAGATTGGAGTAAACTCTTCAGGACACTTGTCTTCCATGAATAAAATTGCACACCCCTGTGCTATCCCCTTTTGAAAAAAGTACATTTGCTGCAGTCTGTGATGGCTTGAGCTGGAAACTGCCTTAAAAAGTATTCAACAAGAGACACAGGGAAAGAGAGATGAGAGCATTCTGGGACATGATTATAGGCCTGACAAGATATATCTTTGTTTGACTTGTCAACTGTTTAGACACTAAAAGACTTTGATTGTGTACGTGTTCAGATCTCCTTACTGTTCTTCTTGTCGAGTTTGCGCACTAGCTCTGGGCACATTGCTGCGGACAAAGAGTGTAAGAGGTGCATGTGTGTGTGTAAAGAGTGTGTAAAGGGGTTAGAATACCACCAAACCTTCAAACTTCCCCATTCAGGGCAGGACAACGCCCTACTGTTTGTTTTCTTCTGCTGTATTTTACTCTGTGGCTTTTTCTTCCTCTTTTGGTTTTACGGGGGGTTTCTGTTCTTTATAGACAAACCCCCACCCTCCCCTGCTCTCTACCCTCCAGTCAGACCGGTTTGAGCATAGAGAGAGAGGAGAGAAGAGGAAGAAGTGAGCTGTTTGGACAAACGGACGCCCTGGGCAGGATGTGGAGGTTCGCTGCCCTCTGGGTGTGTCAGATTGGCCCCAGCTACACACACATACACACACCAACACAACCGGCGTGGGAGGGCAAAATCTCCCTTCCTCACACACACATATAGTCATTCTTATACCCCACACCCTCTTGATTCTCCACTTTTTGTCCTCTCCTCCCTCTGCCTCCTCCCTATGACTGCACCCTGTTCTCCCTCACTCCTAAATAAGGATAGGTTTAGGGGAAAGGGCATTAAAGGTACAAGGGAAAATTCCTTTCTGTGTGTGTAAATGGGGGCAATTGCTGATCCATGAACTATAGCTTCAATGCCACAGCTGTATAAGTGCACAGAAACAGGTGTTATCTAATGCAACTGTGTGATGTAATTACGTTTCCAGAAACTTTATTATTATACAATTTGTCTGTATGAATTTGGACAGACAATTTTGACAGAGAAAGCATGTTTTTATATTTTAAAGTTAAATATTTGCTTAAATATAAAAAAAACGAATAAATAAAGACAGAGTCATTTAAAAAAAAATTCCCCAGAACTAAGTTTACATAAACAAAGATGGCAGATTGGATTTACTTCCTACACAAGCCAAGCAGTTACCCCTAAGCTCAATGGGAATGCTAAAAGATCTGTAGTAATTACAGTTAACTTCATTTAATACGGTTGAATTCTATTCTATGTCCTTGTGTAGATATGTAGGCAAATACATGAGTAGGAGGTTAATAGTAATAAATGGAGTGTACAAAACTCTGTCCCCAATTGTGTCCCACCAATTCAGTGTGTCACTTCTGTTTTCTTTCAAATAATGGACTGCAGCGATTGTCTGTATGTGTGTGATGGTATGCCCTTGAAGAGATGCAGTATCTTTGGGCGTGAGCTTCACACCGTCAGAAGCATTCCCTGGCTTCTGTTTCATGCTCACCAACACACACACACACACACACACACATTCTAACACAATAAGGGCATCGTTGTGGGTTTCTTTGTGAATACTCTTGTGCCGAAGTGGATTTTTTGGACTAGCTCGCTCTATGACAGCAATGTGAAGTTAAAGTCTCCTTTTTCAGGGGAAAATGGCAGGAACACCCCCAGCCCCCACCTTTCTCTCTCAGAGGTATTGTGTGAGGTGAGAGAGAGAGAGTGAGAGAGGTGTCACTGTCCTTCCCCTGAGGCGATCAGTATGGAGGGTCTGGGCTCATCACCAGCTCGGCTCCAAACAATCAGGACCTCACGGCAGGAGTTGCACACACACAGGCCGGGAGAGCTGTGGATGACTCTTCAAACCAGCTTATCTTTCGAGTGATGTAACTGAATAAATTACTACATCACAGTTTTTATTACAAACCTGATATTAAGAACATACCTTTAAATCAAGTTCCAGTCGCAGGTTCTGGAAGTACCATAATCATACAGTCCTGTCATTCACTACCACGAACTTATATAAGCAACAGCCATCATCCTGTCCCAGAGTCAAGTCTTCCAAAATCCCTCCGACTAACCATCTCTTCCCCTACTTATTTCTGTATTTGTCTACAGAGTTGTCCTCATAGGAGGTTCAAGCTTGGAGCTCAAGCTGAGCCTCAGTTTTAAATCTTAGGCCCCGTTTACACTAGTGCGTTTTAGAAACGATCCGCGTCCACACTAGCGTTTTACCCAGCGTTTCTGAACAGCTCTCCGTCCACACCAAAATGCTGAAAACGCACATCACGTGACCAGACACACACGCTCTCGGGCAAGCGCTGCAGCATTTTTACTTTTTTGCAGCATTTCTACTGCTTATCAAGCATCTCCCGCTGGATCTAATCTCACTATATTTGGTAAACGTGATATTAATTTCATCTTGTTGTCTATATCTAATGACATATTCCCCGTACTTGTTCTCAGGTATGTTTTGGCTGAGCGCAAAGATAAGTTAATAAATAATTTAACCACGTACATTCTGTATATTGACTGATTGCTTGCCTATATTTCCTATAATGTATAAACTTATTGTGCGTTATACTTTCATAATGGCTATTATTGATTATTAAAACTGACTTTCAGCAAAGCAGAGGATACGTTTCGTATTTTCAATGAAAATGAAGGGAGGCAGTGATGCAATATAGGCTCTGTTTTATTATAAATATGCACACAGTGAAGATGCAGCACGACGCCTCAGCATTTCTGCTGTCTGTTAAGTTGTTAATATCAAAATGAAAATAGGCAGTTCCTTAAATCAGGTTTTCATTTTATTGTTGAGAAAGTGAAACAATGTAGTCAGGATGAAGGTTATAAAGTAAACTGTTCATTTTGAAGATTTATCGGACATGTCCTCGAGGGTCTGTTTTCCATATCAAACTTGCGAAGTCTGAACTTACAGGGAGAGGATGCGAGACTGAACTGTGTGTGTAGGCTACTTAATATTGAGGAAAAGCCCCAATCAGATAGGCGAATGTCTGCAGCCCCGCCTCCGTTTTCAGATGTCTCCGTTTCCTCCATCCACACTGAGACAGAGCAGCAGGATTTTAGAATGAAAACGGCCTCTCCAGCGTTTTCGAAACGCTCCATTTTCGGCGCTCAAGAACTTGGCGTAGTGTGGACAGATGGCGTAACCGTAGCAAACTTATACGTTTTAAAACAAAAATGTATTAGTGTAAACAGGGCCTTAAACAAGAACAGCAAGGCAAGTTTGTTTACCATCACCTATTGCAACTAATTTGAGCTTTGCTTAGAAATAAAAAGTCGGCAATACCTTTGGATCAGCATGCTGATAACAAACAACCGAACCCTAATGACACTGCGGAAATTGACATTTATGCGTCTATAGCATTTCCCAGTCAATAGATGTTAGTTTCATTGCACAAATCAGACTGTCGTTAAATGAAAACATGAAAAATGTCACAAATCACCAATCAGATTTAAGTATTCCAGAGGTTCATGGACTAGAGTGTAAAAACAGGATAAAGATAAGTCTGATGTCTGTCTCTATTCTGTGTTTGGCTTTGAAAAAGAATTCACCACAACCTTGAAGCAGTCTCACTTCAAGGTTTGTCCTCCTCTCGCCTCTAGCACTCTCTCATTCTTTTACCCCACATCCTTCTTGTTTTCTTTTTTTTCTGCTGGCACAATTATTGAGAAAGAGGGGCAGAAGGAGGAGGATTTGGAATGAGAGAAGTGGAAACCTAAGGGAGGGGAAAAGCAAGAGAGAAAAAGAGATAAAAGTTGGGACACCCCGGCCCCTGTCTCTCTGATAACTGGCTCCAGAGTCTGTGGGGGTTAGGGATTCCTGTCTGGTCTATCGGGCAAACTTGAGCACACACACACACATACAAACACAGAGAGAGGGAGAGAACACACTCAGATCCACCCGTCCTGCATTCCTGAGGCCGCATGAGGAAGCGGCCTTTACTGTCCTCCCAAACAGTCCATTTCTTTCCCCCTCTCTCTCCACATCCATCCTCTCTATCCTTCCCTATCCCTGTATTTTTCCACCTCTTCCAGCCTCCATTCCTTCTCTACAAAGGAATTACAACTATGAGGTCAATTATCTCTCTCTCCTTCATTTGCTATTTTCCTCATCTTCTCCCTCATCTTCTTTCTAACCTCTGGTCTCCTGAGTTCCCTTGGTGTATTTCTATTTTCTTTTCACCTCCATTTATAGGGTCTTTCACTTTTTCTTTTATTCATTAGTAAAACCTACTAAGTATACCTTGACATAATTTTTTTTTTAAATGTAGGTACAAGGTTGGTCCAAAAGATGAAATAGTTAAAAGTAGAAATGACTGAAAAGTATTTTTTCTTTGAGCACCAAAAAGAATTGACTAAATTAGACATCTGTCATATACAGTTCCTTGTCGATCCTTGCTACCTGTCAAGTAAAGTATGAGTAGAGTATTAAGGGGCTTTCATTTATGATAGTTTTAGGAACTCAATTAAAGCAACTAGCCAACAGGCCTGTATTTAGGCCATTTTTTGGTAAGATCAGCTCCAGCAGTTTCAGCTTTGAAGTGACACATGCCAGCTGACTGCAGCATCATTTAAGTGCTGCATTCAACAACATCAACAACCAGGCAATGAATAACAGACAAGTTTCAGGACTTTGGCATTGATCCATCTATGGCTGTTTCGTGGTCCACCTATCATTGTCCATGTAGTGTAGTTCTATGTAGTGCACTTCCTGCTGATTGCAGTAGTTCAGGAAGTTGGCTTGTTTTTCCATCAGTATAATCTTACATATCGTGTTAAATAAAATATGTCTTACAAAATTACATGATTTAGTAAAACAATAAAAAATTACTACCAATCATTTTAGAGCATCAAGAATTTTTAGTTTTGGTCCAGAACTGTAATCTTGGTAAATCCCTACAAAATTGAGAAATAATTATTGATGTAGCATAATAAAAGTTTTTTTTTTATTACTTATTTAATTAAATACAAATGAAGTCAGAATTACCCTTTTGTGAAATGCAATTCCTTTTCAAATATTTCCCGAGGACTATGAGAGCACAGCTAGACTCACGTATAGACTACAGTGCACGTGACGGAAATACCTTTGTAAGGAACATTTTTTACCCAAGAGCCTTTAGCATCTGGAAATGGTGAAATCCAGATTTGCCACTCGTCTTCTTTTAAATGTGGTTCCAGTACGTGCTTATGTTTATACAGATAGCAAAGTTAGAATCGTCAGCTGTACTCTTTCAGTTTTTAAAGACATACTTTTGTCAAAATGATTTAGTTACTAGGTTTACAGTATGTTAATGTCACTATAATATTATGAACTAAAAGATCCACTGTAAATGCTGCTCTCTGAGTGTAAACGTAAACACTTTAATCAAACAATTACTGACGTATAGAATTTCCACCACATTTTGTGACAGGATAGTCTATACACACAGCTTCTGACACTACCTACCAAGTACATCTAAGTTACCGAGAAATGCAAAGTTTTTTTTTTCTCCTATTCCCCATGTGGTATCAAACATTCCATTAAAACTACACTTATCCAGCAGTTCCTCATATCCACTATCTCGTTTGTCACTTGGGGCATGCATGATACGTTCTTGAATGAAAGTGAAAGTGCCAAACTGCAGTTAACGTTGACAAATTACTAATTTGGCAAATAATTTGATGACTGATGTCCATTTAAACATAGTCACTGTCTTCTCTCCCCTGCGTCTGTGTGTTGTTTTGCCTCCCAGAAAACTACCATTTTTATGCAAACCCTTCCCTCTTTCGCCACTCGACACTCCCACTTAAACAGAGGTGGACTTTCCTGACTTTTTTCAAACTGGGGGGGTGGGGGGGGGGGTGGTTTGGGGTTCATGCCACTTTAAAGGGGCTAAAAATATTTACCTTAAACAGTGCTTTTAAAAATTCCTTGCCAAACTAAATAAAACAAGACTTCCCCTGAATGAAACAGAATTTACAATTCTGGGGCAATTTTTTTTGCATCCAACTATAAATATTGTGCAGCCCTACAAACAAGCATTTTTATTTGCTTAAATCACTTTCTATCAAAACTACCATAATTAGATTAAGTCATTAATATCTCTTTTTGTATGGAGAGTAGAACAGAGCTAATGTCATACATTTTTATCCCTCATTTCTAGCTTAGTTCTTTCTATTCATGCCCCAGTCTTTTTCTGTTCTCCACGCTCTGTCATTACCTCTGATTCGCTTTGATGAAGCTTCACTGAGAGTGTGTGTCTAACTGTGTAGCGTATTACCCACTTGCCAATGGGGCCAGCTCTGTGGCCCCCACCACAAGTGAAAGAGGAAGTGACACGTCAGCTAGCTTAAATAAGACCCAAAGTCTCTAACTCTCTGTCCATCATACTCTAGAGGAGGGCACCTCCTTAATCTGTCTCATTTCTGCTGATTTGATCACATGCAATTAATTTCAATGACCCATCTCTACTCTGGCGAGAGGGAATAAGAAGCTACTGATTCTCTTTCGCCTCCGTCCCCTCTTTTTTCTCTATCCCACTCTTCCCCCTCCTAAAAACCTCCTTATTGTTCCATTTTAGATCAGCGCCTCAGTCACAGTAACCTTGCACAGAGTTATATTAAGATTCCAGCAGATCACATGCAATCCCACCGTCTCTCATTGTTCTAATGAACTCTTCCACTTAAGCACTGTCTTGATATGTAAAATGTCGACATGAGATGCTGTTGCCATGGAGCTCCAGTGACCATGTGCAGCAGGAGCACACGTTTGGCATGAGGTTGTATGACAAGTTTTGACAGCAGCAGGATTACCTGCAGAACCTTGTGCAGTGTTGTATTAAGATCACACGCAGTCCCATCATCTCTCGTTATTCATTGTTGGCTCTCACATTCACTTCAACTGTGTCGATTGAAATATAGAAGCCTCTACATCAGATTCTGTTGCCATGGAGCTGCATTGACCATGTGGAGCTGCAGACTGCAAGTCGTTCCTACATCGGACATGCTTGCCATCAAGTTGTATGGCATGTTTTGACACCTGCAGAAATACCTGCGGAACTAGGAATATGTGCATGAATGTTTATTCACTAGATTCCTTTCTAATGATCTTATTAAAACCTTGAGTGCATTTCAAACTAGTCAGTGATGGCGTTCTGTTTTTGGCTTATATGGACTGTATTATATGTCTGATAATATGACATTAAGTACTCTGCCTGATCATCTTATCAATCTGAAGACCTGGCGTCTCCCTCCTGCTCATTCCTCCTCGGGCTTTCCATTTGGCCTCATACCTGGAGTCTGCCTACACTCTTATGGCAGATCTTTATGTCTCCACTGACCACTTTAAGGTTTAATTCTCACTTGGTCTCTCTCTGAGCTCTTTCTTCTGGCTCCTGTATTCTTATATCGGCCAAGACAGAAGTTACCAAGGATACAGTCACACAGCCGAGCTGATACAGTTCATGATGAGTCAGAAAAACAGTGAAGTAAATGTGGGATGGGACAAATGCACTTGCAGACTCACTTAACACCTGCTATTAAACGCAAAAGTTATGCAGGGAAAAGATGGGGCCTGTAAGTGACCACAGCCACAATCAAACTACAGTAATTAATACCTTTTTTAAAGTGTCAGCAGACATTCCTCAAAGGCACAACATATTCTAGTGTCTACACTGCAAAAAATGCTTTTCTTACTTAGATTTTTTGTCTTGTTTCTAGTCCAAACATCTAACAATTCCTAAATCAAGAAGAATTTTCTAGACAAGCAAAACATACTGTCTTGTTTTGTGAAATAATATGCCAATATTAAGTGAGTTTTTCCGTAAAACAAGCAAAATAATCTGCCAATGGGATAAGCAAAATAATCTTACGTCAAAAGAAAAAACAAGATTAATTTGCTTACCCCATTGGCAGATTATTTAGCTTGTTTTAAGGAAAAACTCACTTAATATTGGCAATTTATTTCTCAAAACAAGACAATTTGTTTTGCTTGTCTAGAAAATGCTTCTTAATATAAGAAATTTTAGATATTTAGACTAGAAATAAGACAAAAAATCTAAGCAAGAAAAGCATTTTTTGCAGTGTATTGGCTGTGATAACAAAATTGTAATGTGTACAAAATTAACAATCCCTAAATGCTGAATGTTAGTAAAATGACCATAGGCAAGTAAGTAAATTAGAGTAAGTCTGTTTGGCTTGCAACATTATAAGGATTTGTAACATAATAAGTTGCTTAAATTGGTTGCTTGGTTCAATTGCCTGGACCGTACCCAAGTTCGATTGTGGTACCTTCTATGTTAGTTTGTTCCTTTTAGTTACAATTTTTTCTTGTGAACCCTGGTATGCTTGCGTCATCGAGCTGCTGTTGTTTTTTATGGCTGTTGCCAGGTGACGGACACAAAAGCAAAACGCCAAAATGGAAAGATATCCGCACCGCAGATTATGGTCGTTCTGCTTTTTTCACACACACACACACACACACACACACACACACACACACACACACACACACACACACACACACACACACACACACTCACACACACACATAAATGAACGTTATGAAAACAATAGTTTGTTGTACTGTTGGTGGTTCACTTCCGTTATTTGGTACGATTGCATTCACATCAGAAGTGAATCGGACCAGAGTTCAAGTGAACCGTACCCCAGACCACCTCTTTCAGGTAGACCTGGGTATGGTTTGTGGGTGTGCACCTGAGTTCAGAAGACTAGGTAAGCGCACCGTACTCTGGTGCCAAACAAACCCGGGTGCGGACCAAAAGTGCTAGTGTGAAACTACCCTTAGTGATGTAAGTAACTACACATTAGAGACCTATGAAAGAAGAACTCTAATAAAAATGTATCATTTGAGAGTTATCTAGTATATTGTTTGTGGCAACACAAACTGTAGGTGCAATATTTTAAGAGTTTTGGTTGCAAAACGTGATAAACACATTTTTTGACATTTGGATTTTATTATTGGAAATCATTGTTCAGCTGCACCTTAATCTATGTGTGAATTGCTGCCATTAATAACATTTAAGAATGTACATATTAGGCCTAGTACAAAATGTATTTTTTCAAAACGTGATATCCGCCAGACCAGATTCTTTACAAAGTGCAATATAGCAGTTATGATGACGATGATTATTATTATTATTACAGTGAAATAATTCATTAAACATGACGGGGCGAGGCGATTTGTGTAGCTGACTCTGTGCAATAGAGGCAAGAACTGTGGAAGGAGACTCCACTTTTTCCGTAACAAGTCATTTATCTAACTAACTTAATCTTACTTATCAAACAAAACATAGATTCACTAGTCTTTCTTTATGGTATTACAGTAGTAGAATATAGCCTAGGGTGGATATATAGCCTTTTGCAAAAAAAAAAAAAAAAAAAGTTATGTTATTCACGTTCTGGCCAAAACTATCTCAGAATGTTGTTGTTATAAATCACATTTTAAAGTTATTAAAGTTGTTGTCTTTGTATATACTGTACTATTCCATATATTTATGATGTTTTTTTTTTTTGTTTGTTTTTTTTTACCAATTTAAGATATTTGACAATGTTAAAATAAATATGTTGCATTTTGGCTTGGTTTTTGACTTATTTTATGAACTATTTGGACATAAAGTTAAATAAAAAATATCCTGGATTTAAAAATAATGTTTCTGGCCTTCACTGAGCTCAAGTAATAGTTTAATGTATATAAATTATGAATAAACTTGACTTTTGATGTCTTAAATAATAATGTCAAATAACCAACATTTCTCAAAATGGAGATTTTGCAATGAAACTCTTCATTTGTCCCAATAAGCCTTGCATTGTATTAGTAGTATACCCAAATCCACATCATCCATTATACAGTACCTGAATGACCTACACAATGATTCCGAAGTGTGTGTCCAATGGATACTTTACTATTCTATCAGCCTCTGAGAGAAGATTTGTGAATGGACGTACAGCAAAACAACAAATGACAGCAATAGACGAGAACCTTTCCTACGTAATTTCCTAAGGACACCATCAGGTTCTTTTAAGACCCTCTTTAGTTGAGTTTGGCTCTCTGAGTGGATGTCTAAAATGGGCCGGTCCTGTTGCCTGCTCTTTAAACCCTGATTTCTGGCCTGTGCTCTGGATTTAGCGTTGGTCGCACCCTCCCTAGAGTCGTGCTTTTAGCACAAAGCCCTGCGTGTTTGCTTCCCCTCTCCACCCAGCATTCCATTTTCCCCAAGATCTCCTCTCTCCCACTCTCTTCGGCCCTCCCTTTCTCTCTCCGGCTGTCTTTCTCTGTCTCTTACGCCCTCTCTCTTTCTGCTGCTCTCACTGTCTGCCACTTTGTGCTCCCTCTCTCTCTGTCTCTCCCTGCTTTACTAAGCTGCATTAACTCCCCAGATTACCTTGAGCCCTGCAATCCTCCACTCCCCCTCTCCACCTCCACCCCTGCTCACGCTCACCCTCTCGTCCTCTCCGTCGCCCACTCAACTCCCCCCTCCATCATTACCCACACTTCTCTTCTCGTCTTTCTCCCTCCTTTCTAGCCTTCAGGGTTTGTTTGATTTATTCTTCCTCTATCTATCTATCTCTCTCTCTTTCCTTGGAGGTTGTGGCCCGACTAGTCCCTAAAAAACAACAGTGCGAGAATGTAAGAGAGAGAGAGAAATAACAACCTCTTTTACTTTCCATCATGCCTCCTCTTTCTTCATTTTTTTCTCTCATCCCCCTCTCCCACACTGCTTTTAAATTGCCTCTGAATTCTTCAGCTTTTTTAGTGCCTCCCTCCCTCCATTCCTTGGAAATTACTTTTTACCCTTTCAAACTCCAACCACGCTGAGGAAGCAGGCCTGACCTTCCCCTCCCTACCCTTAAGCCCGTCGGACACATGAGTGGCCTGTGTATGTTTACATACATGTGCGTTCGGTGTCCTGAGGGGGCGTTTATCGCTGCTAATGAGTGTGTGTTACGGGTTCTGATGTATCGATGTAGTAGATAAGAGTTAAACATGACAGCTTAAACAGCCTTATCACTGAACAGAAACAAACTCCATGCTGTGTGTGTGCAAACCTGATCTCTATGCGAGATGGAGAGCGTCCAGGGACACCTCGAAACCGACTGAAACAAAAGACAGTGTTGAGTTTCAGCCGGGGAGGGTCGTAATCGCCACAGCAGCTGGAACAGAGGGTCATGAGGTCAAAGCCCGTCAGCTGACCCCTTTTCTCTCTGTCTTTCTGTTTCTTTTCTCGTTTATTGTGCTTTAATAGACATTCGTCCAACCCCATCCCCTCCAATAACCATTAACACGCACAGATCACACACTCTCAACGTTCACAAAAAGCTCTTTCAAAGATGAGGCAGGCATTCAATGCCACACCACAAGGTCTTACATTAGCCACTATGCATGATTATTACACACTTGTGCGTGTTCCTGAATGCATATTCTCTCATGCCGTAAGTTTACGTTCTACCACACGATAAACAGATACGTTGGAACCAGCAGACGCCTACGCGCAGACGCACACACAATCACGCACGGACACAAAGCCAACGCCGTGGGTCCGCCTATTTGTGTCTACTCTTAAAAGGGTGTTTTATTTAGCATAAATGTTGAAGCCAAGAGTGCCTGGCTGCCATGGCAACCACATTAAACTGAGATCCCCTTTGCAAGAAAGAATCAAACCGATTCAGGCGTTCTCTTATGAGGGGAACTAGGGACAATACGCGCCATTATTCCCACTGTAATCTCACTCGGTGTGACACAACACTTCAATCAGTGCCCATTAAAGCTTTCGGATTACACACGTGAACAAAGATTCCTCAAGCATTCCTCAATCACTTAAGCTGCTATCAGAAACAAAGGCATAACAATGCCTCCTGTATCTCGACATGCTGCCTTGAGTGGGATGTAATAATGGCGAGACGTCAAGAAATGTGTCTCGTATGGTGTAGATTGAATAAAATAGTACTTAAAATATTTTTTGTATGTGATAAATTGTTTTTGCTGTCATTGAATACTTTTTATGACTTTGAGTGTCCATGAACCTTGCAGTTTTACATTCAGAACAAGCAAAGTCTGATGAAATGAATCACTCTTTATATGTGCTGCTTTTCCATGAATGGGCCAAGTAAATTCAGTTGAGTTCCAGGGGTTTCCATCGACTCTTTACATCTGGGGTCTCTAACCCTGCTCCTGATGAGCTATTGTCCTGCAGAAATACGCTTCAGCACACCTGCCATTAACTTTCAAGTAGCCCTGATCACCTTGAGTAGTTGGTTCAGGTGTGTTTGTTTTGGTTAGAGTTAAAATCTCAAGGACAGTAGCTCACCAGGAGTAGGGTTGGAGACCTCTTCAGTAAATCATGTACCACCCTGGAGATCTCCAAGTCATTTTGTAGCCCTGCTTTGGATTTTTTTCCCTTTCATTTTTGTATATACGTTGATTTGGAGTTTGTGCACTTTGCACATGCTTAGGTGATCTATCATTACACATGTTTGTGAATCTCCAAATCTTCCAAACATTGGTTAATGGAGTAGGACCAGTTCTGCTTATGCTGCACATGCTCCTGGAACCTCAACTCTGTCCTACTATCCTACTGAAATATTTCTTGTTTGTGTTCTGTTTTGCTGTCCAATGTGTTAAAAGGGAAAGTGTGTCAGACACAATTTGTTGGTGCTGTTGAAAGATTGTTGTTTTTGAAGTGAATTTCATTAAATAAAATCCATTCATTCATTTTCTTTTCAGCTCAGTTCCTTTATTAATCTGGGGTCACCACAGCGGAACGAACCACCAACTTCACCAGCATATGTTTTACGTAGCGAATGCCCTTCCAGCTGCAACCCATCACTGGGAAACATCCGTACACACTCATTTACACACATACACTAAGGTCAATTTAGCTTGCCCAATTCACCCGCATGTCTTTGGACTTTATAAACTGGAGAACCTGCAGGAAACCCATGCGAACACAGGGAGAACATGCAAACTCCACATAGAAATGCCAACTGACCCAGCTGAGGCTCTAACCAGCGACCTTCTTGCAGTGAGGCGATTGTGCTACTCACTGCACCACCGTGATGCCCATTTGATAAAATGTGTGTCCTAATTTAAAATGGATTTTTTTTTCATCATTGATGATTATTTCTCACAATAAACTTCTGGGCCAGTGTTGCATGTTGATGCTATAAAAGACAGTGCCTTCTTCTAGACTCATACACAAACCCCTGCCTAGTAAAAAGGCTGTTTGGGTTTCCTCATGCATTAGTGTGGAGTGTGTGTTTGTCCATTTAGATGTGTATCACAGTGGGCTCATAAAGGCATTGGGAATGATCCCTCCTGTATCTTAACGTGCCGTGTTGAGTGGGACGTAATGAACGGCGAGATGTTATACTGTAGAGTGCAGTGGAGTGAAATATGTGGTGTTTAAAATAATGGCATGCATCAGTATTGTGTTGGCTGTAAATGTGTTTGTGTTGGGCGAGGGTCGGGGCAGGTGTGTAGGGGGAGAAATCGGGGTCAAAGGAGCGAGTTGCTCCTCTTTTCATTGTGGGCGTTGGGTCTTGGGGCATTTGGGAGCGGCAGATCCATTTTATTGATTGACTCCTGTGGCCCCGGCCCACAGATGAAGGGTGAACTTATCTAATGAATTCCCGCTTCCCGTCTCCCCACTCCCCCAACTTAATTAACTCTGCCTGTGTGTGTTTGTGCACACGAGTGTGTATGTGTGTGCGACCTGTCCACTCCATGCTCATTTCTTTCTCCTGTCCTTTTTTTCTTTATCTGCTCACTTATCAACAGTGTTTCTTTTTTCCATTCACAGCTAAGCTAGCATAATTACAGTTAAACTATGCATATGTTGCAGTTTCTAATAGTTTCATAACAGGTTGGTAGCACTCTGAACTTTATAGCACTTTATAGCACAGCAGGTGTTGATTTCCAAATCTCAATGCATGTTAAAGGCCAGTGTGTGGTCATTGGTGAACATCTGTCAGCTATTGTGTGTGTGTGTGCGTGCGTGCGTGCGTGCGTGCGTGCGTGCGTGCGTGTGTGTGTGTGTGTGTGTGTGTGTGTGTTCCACATCATCATTGTCACAAGTTGGACTCAGTCTGTGACATTTTGCCTGATTATGTGAATAGGCCTTGGGCAGTCTGTTAAACAGATCAGTCTGATTGGCTGTTGAGCTGATCAATCCAGTGCAAAGTTGGATTATTATTTTTATTATTTTTCTGTTTAATTGGATAATTGGTTTAACAAATGTTAAAAACATTTTTGGTCATATCTTACTAATTAGGATTTCATAGATTTATACTTATACAGTTGCAGTCAGAATTATTAGTCCCCCTGAATTATTAGTCTCACCGTTTATTTTTCCCCAATTTCTGTTTATCTAAAAATAGCAACTGTGTCAGTTTCAATATCAATTTACGGTCATAAAAAACAATGCACTTACATAGGACTAGGGATGGGCCGGTATATGATGGTATGATAACCTCAGATAAAAAAAACATTACGGTTTCACGGTATTGTAATTACTTCTCTAAATATGTTCTTTTTAAATGTCTGGGTAAAAAACAACAACTTTTATTCTCATTGTACACAGTAAGTTTTATTTAAAAAAAACTTACTTTAAAAAACATAGTATATTTTATTTTAAGAAACATTTCAAATATTTTGGAAAAGTAGCTTTTAATGTGGATGGTCCTTTTCTGCTGGAGATACAGTTGCCCTAACAAACTAAATAAAATAGTCGTAAAAACACGTAAACCACCAATCGTAGGAACAGTATAACAGCAAATGATGGCAGTTTTAAAACCTTGACTTTTCCAAACTGCGGTAAACCTTAAAAACGATTATCTTTCCATGCCTACATAGGAGACAAGGATTAAATATTAAATATAATTTATTTAATGCCTAAAAAAGTGTATGTGTGATTTTCATTACGGGACAGTGTGGAGGAGATAGAGAGAGGTGAGGAAAGATGGCGAGTCGCACACCATGTGACATGGTCTCGAAAAATAACACAACCTCTGCAGTTGGGCAGTATTTTGGGTTTCGACCGAACTAGAAGGGAGACGTGATAAATATGAACACAATTTGCAAATTGTGCAACAAAAAGGTGGCCGCAAACCTAAGGTTGCATATACTGTATTTAGTTTCTGAATGGTGTAGTCACAAGCCAACAGTTTGGTGACGCTGTCTCAGCCTTACGTCATAATTTTTTAATATGCACAGTAAAACTGTACTGCGGTAAATTAGGGAGGAGGTTTGACAGTATCAAAATTAGGATTCAGCCCAAGCCTGTTTGTATTATAATGAATATTTTACATGTGTTTTTGCTTTCTTGCTGCGGAGAGATCGTGCTAGCTACTGCGCCACCATGATGCCTTTATAGATTTATACAGTATTATAAATCGATAGTATATATTTGGGATGCTCGATCGATCGGCTGGAGATTGGTATTGGCAGATAATCATATTTAATGACTCGATCGGTATACTCACTGATCTGGCTGATCTCATAAAGCGATTTCAAATGTTTGTTACGGAAATTGCAATATTTAGTTTTGCCTCGATATATACTGCGATATGAATATTTTGTTGTTAAACAAAATAAAAATCTACATTACCAATGCGTAAAAGGTCCCTTATGAAAACTGAAAATAATCACATCAATCTATCACCGGAAGATTTCAGCTAAGAGCTACACAATGTTTTGATGTTTTAAGTGTTGTCACTCGTATTTTCTGACAGACAGTTTGGGCTATTTATCAGAATTATGGGAATTATCGGCACAACAATATTTAATTGGATGAACATTCAGTCTTATGCCTTACCCAGAATATAAAAATACCTATAAATACTTTTAGATCATTTACTTTAATCATTACTATTGGAATGTGAAGAGACTTTCAACCAGCACAACAAACAAAAAATTCTGAAGACAATCTCTTACTGCACCTTTAAAAAAAAAAATGTATCCTGTGATGTGACTATTACGGATTCACACTTTGCAATCGATGCTCAAATGATATTGTTCAGCCCTAATCAGGACAGAACATGCATACACTCATTTGGAGAAAAAGTGCAGACACTCTACATCTTTCTATTGTGCTTGTGTGGCCTCTTTGCACACACTATCAAGTGAAGTATACACACATAAATGTTTTGGATTTAAATGTGCATGTAAGAAAAGACTTTACTCAAGTGTTCTTTCAACTTCAGGATATCATTTGAAAACCTTAATTTTTAAGTTTATTTCACCCTTTCAAGCTCCCACATTTCCCTGTTGAGCAGTTAACCTATTAGCCACAATTTCAACAATGAGCCTATTATTTCCTGTGTGTGTGTTTATTTTGTTCTAGAAAATGGTCACATTTATACACTTCAAACTTAACATTACATTCTTCCGATCATATGATTGTTTCTAAAGCTCTAGGTCAGTTGTATGATGGCTGCAGCCATTACAAACTTACACACACACACAGACACACACTCACCTCTCTGAATTGAGTTTAATCTGCTGGTTTTAGTGGAATGTTCCCCTGTGGCAACTGAGTTGCTCACACATGCAGTCAGATATCTAAACATTTTCAGCATTTCTTAAAGAAAAAAATACTGCACACAATCCATGAATGAGAAACATTTCTAATCACACATTATCCAAATTATCATCTTGAAATCATCTTGTTTTTAGTGATGATCATCTCCATCTCTTTCTCTCACACCTCCACATTTCTACATCTTCCACATCCTCCTTCTCATTCTATCTGTTTGAAGTGGTGAAAGAAGTCATTGTGAAAGAGAACGTGGTGTTGCTTTGCTCTTTCTTTGGTCATTGTTTTTTTTTCGTTTTTGCTGGGTGGTATTCTGAAATGGCTACCACATTGCATAGTATCATCTGACTGGCTCACTGCTATACAATGTCCATCAAAGTTTCTACAGTCTTGCGTGAAACAAGTCTTTTTATTAAGTTTACCATGTTAGTGATTCAGCTTGATGTTCATCGATCATGGATGAACACCGTTGCGCAACTTTTTTCAAGACTCTTTTTAACTCTAGTCTATTTTTGTACTGGCAGTTTGAGATGGTATCAATGATGTGTTAGAAACATGAACATAAATATCATGTAGCCAAAAACTAACTGTGGTTGAATACCTTATATGTTCCTCAGGCTGGACCTGTTCCTTTCTGAATGTGTGTTTCAGGGCCAGAATTAACTCTAAGGTGGATCGGTCCCTATGGCTTTATTGATTAATGAAACAATCTTAAATTTCCCTGCACACACCAAAATGGTTATTTTTAAACATGAATTTAAAGGGCACTTTATAGAAACAATGACTACATACAGAACTTCTATAATGTCATTTTAGTGTCACTGAGACACTATTGAGAAGCTATTTAGTTACTATGTGTATTCGTTCCTATTATTGTGATTTTATTATTTATTTGGTTTCATAAGTGTTTTTATTTATATATATATATATATATATATATATATATATATATATATATATATATATATATATATATATATATGTGTGTGTGTGTATATATATATATATATATATATATATATATATATATATATATATATATATATATATATATATATATATATATATATATATATATATATATATATATATATATATATATATATATTGTTGTGTTTTGTCACATACATGTACCCAAGGGATTGGACATGGAAACTCTTTTTCATTGTCCTCTTTTTGCAGCCAATACAGTGCTCAGAGGGATTGTAAGCCATTCTTTTTGCAGAATAGTGGCCAGGTCAAAACGTAATGAAAGACAACATTTCCTGACTCGCTCCTCCAAAATACCCCAAATTGATTCAATAATCTCAATAATATTTAGATCTGGTGACTGTGCTGACCATGTGAGATGTTCAACTTCACCTTCATGTTCATCAGTCCACTCTGTCACTATTCTTGCAGTGTGTATTGGTGCATTATTATCCTGATACATGGCACTGCCTTCAGGATACTATGTTTGAACCATTGGGTGCACAGGGTCCTACAGGATGGTTCGGTAGTCTATAGTAAAAACATGCATATCTAGCACAAGAACTGGGGCTAGGGAATGCTATGATATTGCAGCCAAACTATCACTGATTCACCCCATGCTTCCCTCTGGGCATGCAACACTCTTGAGTGGTACACTTCTTTGGGGCTTCTGCACACCGTAACTCTCCTTCATGTGGGAAAGACAATGAAGGTGGACTCATCAGAGAACAATACAAGTTTCACATTGTCCACAAGATTTACAATGCTGGGACCATTGAAACCAATTTTTTTCACCTTAGAATTTTAAGGTTCTATCTGACATTTTTGTCAAAATTGAGTTATTGACATATTCTTATTAAATGACAACTTCCCAACATTATTGGACAACATCCCAACATTATGGGATGTTTTTTTTTTTTTTTTTTTTTTTACATATAATTTGTTTACACTTTAAGACTTTTTATTAAAAAAAAAAAAACGTTACACACATACTGTTTGCTATGGAATGCAAAAACTTTAAAGCTCATTATCCTTAAATCATTCAGAACACAAATAGAACCTCATAATTCCAAGGTGACAATTTGTCATTGGCGATTTGGCAAGGGCTACAACAGCTCAGGCCATGTATATGGACTTTGTGGAGCCTGATGAGCAGTTCTAGTTAAAACAGGAGAATTGAGCTGCACATTTAATTCTGCAGTGAGTTGGGCAGCTGTGGTTTTATGTTTTTTTACTTCTCAATGAACTACAGTTGTAGTAAAGACTACTTGAAATTCTAACATATAATAACATGTTTTTATTCCAAACACACCTCATAACTACACCCGTTTGAAATAAATCTATTCTATAGTCATGTGTTTATTAATCATGCTGAATCAATTTAAGCAGTTCAATTTTTGTTTTATTCAGCAACCACTTTTTTCCCCAGATGATTTCCTGTGTTTCTTTTTGAGTATTTGGATGTGTTCGTGGGTTTCCGTAAAAGCGCACTTTTGCCTTAATCAGAGAGTTACTAGAAATCACACCGTGCTACTTTGAGAAGATGTGCAAAATAGTAGCTTTTTTAAATTACGTTTGTGATTTCAATTACTTGCTCAGTTCTCGTTACACAAAATTTTTAGAGTTGTTAACCAATGTAGAAAATGTTGAAAGTCATATATAATGATGTAAATACAAACTGTACTAAACCCAGCACATGTAGATTCCAAAAAGCACACATTTATTTCTTCACCCTGAACACACCTTTGTACACTTTAAAACCAAAAAGTGAAGGTACTGTAACTCAAACCATTTGAGAAAACCAATTGCAACAAATTATTTAGATTCAAAAACTCATCCTAATGAATACTGTGAACTTAATCCATTTGAGTAAACATAGCTATTTGAGCACAATAAAACCCAATAAATGAAGAGAACTCAAACCAGCTGAGTACTGTAAAACCCAATAAGTTAAGACAACTTAAACCGTTTGAGAAAACCGATTGCTACAAACCATGTGAGTAAAAAAAACGAATCCATTTGAGTACTGTGAACTTACTCCATTTAGGTTGAAGCTATGAAGTATTCAATTAACTTATTACCTTCAACACTGAGTGAAAACTAATCAAATGTGTAGAATTAACTTTCACAAACATTTGAGTTAACTACACTTATTTCGTTTGATAAAGTTAACTGTTGGGTTTTGAAATTTATTTATTTAACACGGACAATGCTCATTAATCAATAGTAAAACTGTAAAAAAAGGCCGGGGTTAGCTACAAGGGCTAATTTTTATTTGTTGCCCACTACCAGATTTTAAAAGGCAACCTAAAATCAAAAAACACTTCATCACACATACAATAAAGTTATATACTACAAAAGGATATAAAAAGAATGTAAAACATGTAATAATAATTTCTTAAAATTTTAGACAAATGAATTGCATATGATTGCAAACTTGATTTTTGACATTTCTTTAAATTGTATTTAAATGTTGAAGAATTTGTAACACCCCTTAAATGCATAGGAAGTGTGTTCCAGAAATGACTGGCTCTAACTGAGACAAAAGTTGTACACCTAAACTGCACAGCTTCCTCTGGTAACAGATCGTGTTGCTTGACCATTATTATTCTTGTGTGTCACAAACTCACATACAGGAGGTGGAGCATATGCATTTAAAATTATTTTTTTTACAGTCTAGGCATGGGATAATAACTGGTTTCAAGGTGTACAGTGGCTTGGAAAAGTCAAGATTTTAAAACCGCAAAAATGTTGTGTTATGCTGTTCTTAATATAGATGAATGGATCAACTGAAATGCACCCAAATCCGCGGCTTCATACAAATTATCCACCTGCCACCTGCCCACACATTAAGTTTTATCTGATATATGTATGCGCACCCGACCCGCACCCGATCGTCACTTTAATAATTTAATTGTTTGTTTTAGGCTTGATGATAGGTCACCGTGGATATTAACAGCAGATTCAGTGAGCTATAATCTGCGCATCTCTGATACTAAAATAATACATTAAACTTAAACGTTTTAAATGAATATTTATTTATAAAACAAAAGTTTGTCTTAGGCAGCTTTTTCTTCATTTTCAAATAGATACAGAAAGTAAAAATAAGACATTAGCTTTTACACATACAGGAACAAGATAACAAAAAGGGTGCCACTTCAACCTAAAAGGCAGCTATGTTATGTTTATTTGGCCCTATTTTTCGCACTGTGGAAAAACAGAATAGCATCTACTGTGCCTGGATTCGGGCGATTCCACCTCGCCTCCAAAACGCAGCCAGCTGCACTGAATGAGCATTCGCTCGCACCGCTTGTTGTAGGAATGAAAAAGATTGAAGAATCTCCTCGCAAGGCGCAGCTGTCGTGGAAATAAGTAATCTTGTTTCTCCCAGAACGACAGCAGATTTTTCTCTGATATCTCCTCTAACTGACAGTTTGAACAGTAGGATACTCTTGCACTTCATCCATTATTTTGGCCGTCTCATCTAACCATTCATTAAAGCCCACTCTGCTTTTTGCTGGTTCACTGCCATGTGTGGCTACATCCATCGGCAACCCACCTGCAATTAATCATAATGTATTTTTTTATTACCCGACCTGCCCAACCCGCGGATTATCTGCAGCACCCGTGGATATAACTGCCATCCGTACATCACTAGTTCCTAAGGTATATGAAGGAGTTTTTTTATGTTTTTTTAATGTGTTGTAGAGAAATTTGTGTTTTGCAAACTAATGAAGACAGCAGAAGTTGGTCATTTATTTAAATTATTTAGTTTACTGTTCCAAAATATTCTAAATGTTTCCTAAAATAAAAAATTTACTGTGTTCAAATGGGAAATGAAGTTGTTTATTAATCAGATATTTAAAATGAACTAATTTAACAGCTTTAATCACAGTACCGTGATATTGTGATATTTTTATACAAGGACATCATGCCGTCAGAAACTTATACTTGCTCATCCCTACTCTATTGAACACATTTTATTAGTCGTTTATTCTAAGAAAACCCCAGCTTGACAAAACCACCAAGGTAAAATTGAAAATCTACAGTATCAGCTAAAACAGCAGTAAAATATTTAAACCAGCTTGATGTAACATTGTTAACCAGAGTATGGCTGAATGATGGCGACTCCGTTCTTCTCCAGTGCCCTTCTAGTGAACTCCAGGCTGTGGACACCAGAAGACCTGATAAGATCTTTATGGGGTCACTGCTTCATCAGACACACAAACGCACACACATACAGTTACTCTCTCTCTCCATCTCTCCCTCTCTCTGGAAATGAGCCGAATCCTCCTCTAAAACTCACAGCTGATGAAGTTGCTGTGTTTGTCATTGGGAGGCCCTCAGATGAAGTTACAGTGTGTGTGTGTGCGTGTGTGTGTTGTGGGAGGGGGTTTATAACACTCATTATGTTTCATCCTCTCACACTGTCTCCATTTCTCTGTCTGTTCTCCTAGACCCCAGAGAATAGTGTGTAAACACAATACGCGCTTCAGAGTGTGAGAGCGTAATGTGTGTTTTCTGCTAGCGTGCTATCCTAATGTAAGGTGTAATTAAGTGGTGTGAAGTATGGCAGGTTGTAGGAGGGTCTTGCGACGGCATGACTGAAGTTGTTCACCGATCGGCCTGTCGTTCATGCAGCTTTGAGGCTTCCACTGATCTGAGCTTCACTGACAGCTGTTTTGAAAAGCTCTTCTCCTTTAGGCTGTCAGTTTAGTCTAAACAAGCCTCTCCTGGTAAATCAGTTTTTTGTTGTTGTTGTTTTCTTGTGTCTTGCCACTTTTTTACCGTTGTTCTTACTGTTTGGACTTCTTACATCCAAGCAGTCGTCCTTGTCTTTTGACAAGTGTGTGTTTGTGTGTGTGTGTGAATACTTTGGCAGACTTCTCTGCGTTGCATGATTTGACAGTAGTAATGAATAGAGAGGTAAAGATTCCCATTTTCTGAATATTTTTCTGTTTTTTATGGTTTATTTATCAGTTTATTCAAGAATGAAATTTAGTTTCTTTCCTTTATGTAAACTCAATACAATTTGATACTGATTCATTTGGGTATATTTTAGCTAAAGTTTCTGTTTACACAACACAAACTAACAATGGCTAATGACTTTCTGGGCTCTATTTTGATGATCCAGACGCAAAGTCCAAAGATATGCACTGATATCAAAATATTTCTTTGTAATAAAAATAAACAGTGTCAAAAAAACTCTTAAACTTAATAAATAAAATGTTACAAAGTGTGTGCATGATAAATGAAGATCAACATCTGTAAGGTGTCAATAATAATTATACAGTAAACCTCAAGCTCTGTAAACAAAACAAATTGTGATAGACAAATCTTAGCTTTAAGTAAAAGAACTAACCATCATTCTCTAAATACATAATGCAACATTACAAACTGTGAAGTTGAATGACTGCATTACCCCTATGCTAGAAAGTCTTTCAGATGGAGTGCTAGTGGTTGGGATGCACAAAAAAAGAAGCCAAAAAGCCACTCTGGCGACATCCTTACATGTTTTTTTTTTATTTACATTCTCCTCACTTCTGCTATGTGGCACTCATTTTGTCATGTGTTGTTATTCTGGCCTGAAGTGTCAAGAGCTAGAGTGTAGTTAACTTCACTATTTACAATGAGCTGTGTGCTTGCGATCCCATGGCGTCCCTCGTAACTAGGCGACTGTTTAGTCAGAGAATGACAAACAGAGAAACCATCTGATGCAAGTTTATGGAAAATGTAAAGCACTATAGTGTTTGGGTGCATGGTGTTTGTCTGAGGTAATTAGTCTACCATTACTGGAATCTGTATATTCCATAAAAAGGGTGAAGCAGATTAGTTAATTCTACTTACAAAAATTTCAGTGCACTCATGGCATTCTGATAAGTTCAAATGTGTTTAAGAAGGTGCAACTGGACAATGAACATAATGTGCACATGGCTCCAATGCGTGTGTCGTACAAGTTTAGCATTGCTTCCAAGGCGCCTGCTCAGCAGTCACTTTTTAATAAAACTATAGTCTTCAAATCATAACTTCATACCGAATTTTTTTATATCGATATTGACAATGGACAATTCTTAACAATGCAAATGCCAAGTGAAAATGGTGACAACCAATAGATGTGAAAGTAAGCAAGACAAAATGTTAACGCATGTTTCCAAGCGCTTGTAGAACAGATGAATTACTGAGCTTAAAGTTGCCTTGAACTGGAAGTTGCTGAGACATTTATTGTACTTCCAACTAAAACTGAATGTTGAGTTGGGGCTTTTTTTTACAGGGCTTTCTTTTTGCAAATCATTCGCTCATAAAATACTAATGGTAAAAGGGGCATGGTTGAGAATAATGTGACTAGTAAAAGTGTAAAACTGAAATAAACAAAGAACCACTGCTTTAATTTCAGATTTCCAAAACAAACTTTTTTCCTTCACAGGATTAATTGTTCAAATAGAAAAACAAAGAGTGCTACCAAAATAAATTGCCAATGGAGTACAGACTTGACAAGTATCACCAGTGCTTGATTTTTTTGTGCAAATGTACATTATGAAGAAACTTAGCTTCTAACTACATATCGAGAGCTGTAGCTCCAGTCACAGGAGTTGTCAATGCTGATTTTGAATGTTTGTAGGAACTTTTTGGGAAACTCTGATTTGCTGTCATGCTTGAAACATTCAACACAGTTCCTCTGAGTCTGAATCCATTCTCATGAGTAAGCGGACAAACTCAGATCTTGTAATGTGTATGTGTGTGTGTGTGTGCGTTTATTTGGGTCTTTAAGAATTCATTAACATTCCTCTCTTCTCTCTCAGGTGCAGAAGTGACGGAACCAAACATTTCAGACAGCCGTAGCGAACGCATGGACCTCCTGGTAAAGCAGGAGGAGGCCACAGCGGGAGACAGCGGCTTTCTGTCTGGGGAGCGGGACGAGGCCGTGGCCCAGGAGAGAGCAGGCTCTGTGGCCAACCTTCGTGCAGCCCTCATGAGCAAGAACAGCTTGCTGTCTCTGGGGGCAGAGATGCTCGGAGAGGAGAACCCGCTTCTATTTGACTACCTGCCCAAGGGAGGACACTCGCTTTCCCGTAAGTCACACTGTGGTCTGCTGCTCTCGCTCATGGAGTTTCCTTAGAGTCCTGTAGGGACGTAGATGTGCCCCTGCTAGAATGATATGCTATGTGTTATTTAGTAGGTGCATAAAGACTCCTTTATAGGGATTCCGTAGGGTCCTGTAGAGACTTTTACATACTTAAACTCTTGGCTATATGTGGTGTCGTGGTTTTTGTAGGTGTCTTCGGTACATGGTAAGGTTTCCATAGGGACTTGTATGTGGTCTTGCTAGAATGCTAAAGGCTGTGCTGTATGTGCTGTTGTTGAGTGCTTCAAGACTCACTTTGGCATTTTATGTGTCCGCTAACCTTGGAGAATTCTATTACAGGGACTCTTAGGCTTCAGGATTCATTTGTGCAAGGATGTATACACTCTTATGCTATCATTGAATGCTTGAAAGCTCTATGTTTTTGTAAACCTTCATACCCCTGTGATTTAAGAAATCCTGTTCTAAGAGTTCTCCAGTTAATTTCAGGGGTTTAGAGAGGCTTTAGATGTTTTTTTTGCATGTAATACCACAGTATTGTATGAAGTGAATGGCCGTTTCAGAGCATTAAAGCTCACAATTAGTATTTGACCTTCATGTCCCATTCAGACCAAAAATTGCTGGAATAAATTCAGACTTCTTAACATCTATCATAAGGAAACAACAGCAGCTGCTTTTTAAAATTGAGATATAGAGTATTCAAAACACTGATAACACGCATTTTCACATGCACGCGGTTGTGAATATGTTAATATGCTTTTTTCAAAAACAGACATGAATCCTGCTGCCCTGTACAGTTAGATTATACTGCAGTGTGCTCATAACAACTGTAGATAAATGTAAAATAGTGTTCTGGATGGCAGCGGACAGTAGGCAGTGTTGAATTTTACATTTGAATGTACCTACCTGAGAAAGAAGTACAATTCTAGACCGTAGTTTGTCATATTTAGATACACGCATACATATTTATGCCTTCAACCTGTTCTTTTGGCGAAGTTTGTGTGAGTCACTGTGTTTGTGTGGTAGAATATCTCCGAAAACACCAGAGCTTTTATGAATGACATCGAAATTTATAAAAGCTCTGGGATTGCCAAACCCACACTCAATCACTTTGTCAAAGTATTGAATGTGTGTGGGTCTGTGAGTGTGTTCTGTTATTTTTGGCTTATTCCTTTGTGAGTTTGTCTCCTTCTCTCCCTTCTTTTGCCTCTCTCTCTCCCTCTGTCCTGGGTTGGTAATTGTCTCTATTGTCTATTTAAGTTCAGTCTTCTGAATAGGAGAGGGAGGACAACTCTGAACCACTCCTGCTCTTAAAACCCTTAGGGCAGGCTCAAGAGTGTGTGTTTGCTGAACTACATTAAGTCTTAATGGCCACTCTTGAGGATGAAACACAGTGGCTGTCACTCACGCCACAGGAGCTTTTGTCTCCCAAACTCCAGCTAAAAGACAACGGAGAGGAGGATTAATCTGATCAAATCACTAATGTACGAATCGTGCCTTCCTCCAGCAGTGGCAGAAGGCTCCCGTGATTTTTACTTCCAGCTTAAAGTCAACATGAAACACCGTTTCGGTGCTGTAATGACACATATTTCAGAAAAATAAGATAGTGTACAAGAAAAACAGCTCTCTAGAAATCCATTTTTTCAATTGCAAATTGAATGTGTTGTAAAAGGTGAACTACGTTTGTCAGTTAAGGTGAGTTAAATCTCTTTGACAGTGTCATAGTTATTTGTCAATGACAGTGGGTGTCAAAAATCATGAATTTAGTTTGATTTGTGTATAGATTTGAATGGTGAAAAGTAGGGATGTCCAGATCCGATCACGTGATCAGAAATCGGGGCCAGTCACATGGTTTCAGACTTGATCAGAATCAAAAATTATCTCCCGATCAGGACTCAAATGTGTATATGAAGAGTTCAGATGCAAAAACCGTTAAACACCATTTCCACCACAAATGAGCTATTGACATCGAGTGAACGCTTTAGGCATGTAGTACATGTTTAACAAATATTTTTTGATTCGAATCATCTCAATCGCCCATTCAGAAATAACAGTTTGTTAGCAAAAGCCTCTAAACGCCAGTTGCCTTTGACAGCAAAAGCTGCTATATCCCAAGAACCAATCAGAAAGCACATTTTGAATCATGTGTTTTTTAGTAGCAGTGTGCTGATACGCCGGCTTTTATTAGGAGACTGTTTTATTCAGATTCAGAAGTAGATTTTAAAATATGGAGTTCGATGAACTGCATAAACCTGTCTGACTGACACTGAATGGCAAAAGAAAACATCCTCAAAACTGTGCATTATAAGAAAAAGAAAACATCATTTACAGTCGGAAGTGTTGCACACATTCATAACATGTTTTTGCGCAGTGATGCTACCTTGAATGAGTCCGATTTACTATAAATTAAACACATTACATATTACATACTATATCTATGTAGTGTGTTATGTGTGTATACACATTATGTAAATATACATTACATATTAAACATACATACTATTCATTAGTTTTTTTTTAATGGAAAAATTCATTTCACAAAGATGAAGTTAAGATGCGGTTCTTTTATCCCATGTGGATACTGTGAAGAGCTCTGATATCACACTGATAAATCGAGCAATTGCTCCATATTTAAAACATCTGTACAGAAAGGTCATGTTATGATCTTTTATTGGTCTCATGGAATCACTTGATTTCGCAAGTCAGAGTTTGGAACGCAGCATCATGCAAAAGTTTTACACAAACTTATGTCCCCAATCTGGTGCATTTGTATGCATATGAATGAAGTCAATAGGCTGAAAAGTGCAGTGTGACCGCTTTACGATTTTATTCTGTACAAAAAATCCAAAGCATTAAATATAGTGAAAATTTGCTATGTTTACGTGATCCCAAATAATCCGCCACTAATCAGATTGGTGTCTCAATTGGATTGTCAAGCCTTTGTGTAAACACCTGTAATTGACTTGTATACTTTTTAAAACAAAGATAAGACGCAGGATGACTGGTAGAATGCACATCTTGAAACAATCACATTAGCATTCATGTAAACTAGTCAGTATAACTCAGTCTCTCTCCAAGCCCCACTGCTCTGGATATTTCTCTTATTTAACACACCTGATTCATATAACCAGCTTGTTAGAAAAGCTAAATTGTGTTTTGATTAAGTGACATTTGCATTACACTAAAGTAGACTGACAACTGAATTGACAGCCTGATCTCACGAGGGAAGTAATTATTTTACATTTCATCAGTTTGGTGGCTAATTCAGTCTTCCGAAATTCATGATTTATAAATTTATGTAAGATCAATTTATGTAAGATTTTTAAACACGTGGCACAAAATGCACCACTAAAGCCAACCGTCAATGAGAAATGAGCAAATCGTACACTGTACAACTCAAAAAGTTAAGGTAACTCCACCTAAACCATTTGAGGAAACCGATTGCAGCAAACCATTTAAGTTCAAAAACGAATCCTAATGAGTACTGTGAACATAATCTATTTGAGTAAATAAAGCAATTTGAGCACAGTAAAACCCAATAAATGAAGAGAACTCAAACCAACTATAAAACCCAATATGTTGAAGCAAATCAAACCGTTTGAGGAAATGGATTGCTACAAACCATTTGAGTTAAAAACAACTAATCTATATGAGTACTGGGAACTTACTCCATTTACGTTAAAGTAATGAGGTATTTATTTAACTTATTACCTTCAACACTGAGTTTAATGAGTTCAGTGTATTAAAATGTACAAATGACATCAAATCCAAATTCATACGACTTGTCCACTAAACCAAAAAGTTACAAATTGGTGTGAGAGATTGTTGGAACTAAAGCAGTTTTAATTGACTAAAACTTTATCTGTGTTAAGCTGCTTTGACACAATCTACATTGTAAAAAGCACTACAGAAATAAAGATGAATTTGTACTGATTGACACAGTTTTCACTGCTCCCTACTCCCCGAGCATGGGAAATTTTAACATCACCAAGGATCATTCATTGACAGAATTCCACAGAACCTAAATGGAAAAATGTAAAGCCTAACATAATACACCTCTATAAAAAATACAATTTAAATTCACATAACACAAAATAAGATGTCATTTGAATGAAACAAATACGAACCCTTCGAACAGGAATCATGGCGGAATATTCAGTGGAGTTCACTTCATAGTGAACTTATGGTTGAAATAACGTCTGAATGGAAAAAAAAAAAAAAAACACTGAAGTGATAAGAAAAACAAAATAAAATAAAAATAAGAGAACCAGATGAAAATTGTAGAGTAGTGGGGCATGAGGATTGGAATTGCGAAATGCAGCAATGGCAATATTATTAAGATACACCAGTGTAAATGTTGCCAAAAAATTTCAGTAAACTTTCAGTTAACTACACTCTTTTCATTTGATAAAGTTGACTGTTAGGTTTTACAGTGTACAAATGTTAAAAATATAATGCTCATATAAAATTAAATTAGACCAATTTAACTTTACAAGTGATTTTAACGTACAACAATTAAGCTGACTTAAAACATCAAGTTTCTATTTGTTGCACTTAAAAAAACAAAGTTGAAACCAGATTAACTTTAAACTAAAAAACATACATTTTCATGACTTTTTGTTATGTAATTTTTACAGTGAATGTGCAGATATTTCATATTTCCAAAAGAAATTTGGTAGCTATTGAAGAAGATTATTATATATCTATATTTATTCATTTTATTTAGGCTTAGTCCCTTATTGATCAGGGGTCGCCACAGCAGAGTGAACCAACTATTCCAGCAAGTTTTACACAACAGATGTGCTTCCAGCCACAACCCATTCACTTTTGCACTCAGTAGCTTTTTCAATCACCCTTTACCGCATGTCTTTAAACTGTGGGGGAAACCGGAGCACCCAGAGGAAACCAACACGAACATGGGGAGAACATACAGTACAAACGCCACACAGAAATGCCAATTTCACCTTTTTGCTGTGAAGCGACAGTGCTAACCACTGAGCCACCGTGCCGCCCTAAATCTATATTTACTATATTGTTAACTCATTAAACATCTGTTTAGACTGGAGACTCCTCCGGTTGTCAAGTTCAAGCCCATTTAGTCACTTGTAGCAATTATGTACAGCTTCTTTAGAATTTTATAGTATTTTTACCTCCTTTTTGAAGCTTGAAAAATGATGATGTGTGTTTGAAACTACATGAGGTAGAGTATTTAACATCTCTACATCAAGAGAGTACATCAATTACTCTCTATCCTATTTCACTCCTTATTTTGGCAAAAAAGACAAAAACAAAAGTAATAATAAGTGCAGAAGTTCTTGAACGTCCTACATGAAGAGAGGTGTTTTGACATCGCCACACTCACACTAGTTAATGAGTAAGCACTGATTGTTTGGGGTTTCTTCCACAAACAGCGCTCACTGAAGCGCACAGTGCCGCTCCGACGGATCACCAGTCGCCCCTTTCTCCCAAACTTCAAAGTGGATTTGTTGAAGTCTCTGGGAAAGGAATTGATTTGATCGAGCCGAGCGGGTCACGGCGGGTCCCCTTGCGTCCTGCAGGCTGCTGTGATTAACCCAGATAGTGTGTTATTGGCTGATCCTGGGTCAGGTTTGGTGGTGTGATTTGCTTTAGGTGTGTGTCTGTCTTCTCTACTGATCTATACACACTGACAGCAGGCTGACAACCTGTCCTCTTCAACGCCACTGCCGGAGTCTCAGGGGAAAGAGACAGTGCGTGTCTGTGTTTGTGTGTGTGTGTGTGTGTGTGTGTGTGTGTGTGTGTGTGTGTGTGTGTGTGTGTGTATGTATATACAAATTTGCACTTACTAGGAATGAGTGAGTAGTTCCAAAGAAGGAACAATCACCATGCTCTATGTACAATACAAAACAAGCGCAGTGTGGAAATTGCACAATAAATACTGTAAAACAGTACAGTGTTCAACAATAATACAGTGTTCAATATATTGCAAGGCTATAAAGACTTAAGGTACTTAAGGTACAGAACAATTTACAGTACTGTATACTATGCTTAAAAGTTATGGAAAATTATAAAAATTTATATTTTTTTAGATTACATTGCAGTATTTTACTATATAAATGTATAAAAACATCTGAATGTTCTTGACAAATGACATATATTGAAAATAATATTACAAATATAAATGAATAAATATGTTAATTACTAAAAATAATTAATTTTTAAAGTAATTGATATAAGTATATACAGCCTGATCTCACAAGGAATCGTGAATATTTTACGTTTTGACAGTTTAGTGGCTAATTTGTACGAGTTCAGTCATACGAAAGTACAGTTTTGAAAAGAAGGAGTGGCACCTGACCCTGCCCCTAAACCTAACTGTCATTAGGCGGTGAGCAAATTGTACTAAATTGTATGAATGACATCATACAAATTCCTAGGAATTAGCCACTAGATCATAACGTTACAAATTGCTGTGAGATCATTTTGGTATATAGCATTTTCTGTATTAAATGAAATTTGGTTTCTAATGTTTCCAGTAACTTGATAAAATCTAAATTTTACTTCAAAATATTAGTGAAACAATGTTCTTTCCTTGTTCAGTTTAATCAATACATTTATTTAGAAATTAAACAACATGCTTACCCTGAGCAGTACTTATTAAAATATACAAAAGAAAAATTATCATACAAATTTTTTTTTAAATGAATAAAACCTGGGCTGTGTCCAGATATCGTCTACTACCTCGTAAGTACTGCGTTAAATTAGAATTTACTACTCGACTGTTTGAGAAAGCACATTCTATACAGAATGTGAGTGGTATGACTGGAACTCGGATGTATTACAGTTGTCATTTTGTCATGATCATGTGATCTATACCCTACTAGTTGTGTCACTTCACTTCCATACATGAATTCTCTAGCGTGGCATCATGGGATAGCATAGCGTCCATCGGATACACACTTAAGAATCTTGGAAGTAGTAAGTCATCTGGGTACTTCTCGCATGGTGTTTTTCGAATTCTGTATATTCGAACATACTACTCGGCTTGTATACTGTTTTAGCGTACTAAATAATATGGAAGTATGCGATTTCAGATGCAACCCTGGTTTAAGAACAGTGTGAAAGACTTCAATTTAAAGTCAGTGTGAACTGAAAGTTGCCTCAGACATTTATTTCAGTATGATCATGTACTTCAAACTGAAACGGGATATTGAGTAGGGGCGGGCCTTTATTTTTGCACGCCTCCTCTCTTATTTCACTTGCAGACAACTAATAGTTGAAGAGACATGGCTAAGCTTATTTCAGTCAATCCATCAAGCTGACATCATAAACAGACTATCATTCCAAGACCAAAACAAACAAATTGTTTACCAGATGCACACCAGAACAAATCGTGATATTAACCAGTAAATAGATGCGTGTTTACTCACTTTATTCGAATGTCAAATTCACTTCACAATAGGCGCGGATTCACGTCATGGGCAGGGCTTCTGTCTGTCCGGTGACTCTAGCTTCGTTGCTAAATGACTAACATGGATTTTATAGAGAAAATGAGTCTACTAGATCCATTTAGAGGTGCACTCAGCTCTGTGAGTTCATCAAATCTTCTAGAAGCAATACCTGGATGATGAAAGCTTTCAGCGGTGATTCAGATTGAGCCCAGCCCAGTTTGATGAACTGCTGTCCGCTGTCAGCAGGAGGACCTTCCCCGGGACACCAACAACAGGTGCTAGGTCATAATCATGCCTCTACAAGAGAAAGCTGCTGGTTGGTTAATGCTCACGAATGTCCGCTGAAGTTTAGCAAACCACTCCACTCATGCCGCTTCATTTGCGCAAATTGCGTTAGTAGCACCGCCTCATTCGCACGTATCGTGTTGCAGGATGTCTATCCGTGTCTTTGCATTGACTTAACATGCAAATCACTCGCACTTGACGCTTCATCCGCGTCTGGTGTGAACGCAGCATCACATTGTGCAGTAGCAAAATAATCATGCTAAATTTTCATTTCATGAAGACTTTTTTTAAATAGTATTACAGAGCTTTCTTGCTTCTCAATGGTTAGTCGTGGCATTCCAAAGTATGGCAGGCTATTACATTTTTTTATGTTCTTTAATTTTAAATAACACAAATTTCACAAAAATAGGAGCAAAGAAACATAAGCAATTTGTAAACATAATTTAAAATCCTTCTTGTGTGGCAATCAATAAATTCGATAAAATTCAATGAAGTAAAGCCTACTGAGCGAATTCTATTTAATTTGCTGTAGATGGGACGTGCTGCACTACTGTTTGGATTTTGCTTGGAATTCAGTTGCTTTGCTTTCGATTTAAAGTTGGAATTCAAATGAAGGGGCTCATAATTGTGCATCTGTTGGCAATCTGTCAGCACAACTGAGCTGGATATTTGGTTATTTTTGGACTGAAATTTCATTAAATTGGACTGAGCATGTGCCTTCCTGGTTGGGTGTAAATGCTTCACTAATGAAGGTAAAACTGTCCTGCAGTTCCAGCTATTTGTCTGCTTCCTTTTTTTTTTTTTTTTTTTTTTTTTGCACAACTCATAAGTCATAACACTTGGTGGGTTGTAGCAGACAGTTTTATGAATGTTTTATCCATGCATCCAACATTCAAAATCATATTTATCGCATATTTTTGCAAGTTACACTTCATTGAACACATAGACATTTCCTTACACTATATACTATATAACTGCAGGTAAACTGTTTATATATAATGTCCACCCTATACACTCCCTATAAACTCCTAAACTTTTCTGATTTTGATTGTAATGCAATAATGTAGTTTTTTGTAAAGCTGCTTTGAAACAATACATTTTGTGAAAAGTGTTATTCAAATAAACAGAATTTTTAAACTGAAATTACTTAAACTGAATACTTATTTAATATACAGTTGAAGTCAGAATTACTAGCCCCCCTAAATTATTGCCCCCCTGTTTATATTTTACCCCAATTTCTGTTTACCGAGAGATTTTTTTTTCAAACATTTCCAAAACATAATAGTTTTAATAACTCTATCTAATAACTGATTTATGTTAACTTTGCTACGATAACAGTAAATAATAATTTACTAGATATTTTTCCTATATTTTTTTTTTATTGTGCTGGTAAAAAAGGCTTAAGCAGGTTGACAAAATTTGGGATGAGTTTGGATATTTTGAACATGCAGTTTATGTTAAATATTAACAAAAACCAAGTGTGCATACCTACTCAATTTTAGTTTTAGGCACTTTTTTGTGCATTTGGGAGGGTTTAGGACAGTTTGGGCTGGAAACATTCGAGTGTATCTGGCAACACTGACTGCCATTTTTTCATTGTAATGTTGTGCACTGTAAAAAGTGAAAACTTAAACAAATTACTTTCACTTGTTATTATTGAATGAATTAAGTTAGACAAATTTAATTTATGTGTTTTCACTAATAAAGTTAGTTCGTTCTTTTAGGTGTAACAAGTTTTTGAATTTATTTAGGAGAAAGGAACAGTACAAACAGTACAGATCAATAATTTCCTTCTCATGTTAATATAATAACAATAATACTTTCATATTTTGTGGCAAGTGCAAGTAATGTTTACTATTAACGATAAATTACTTGTTACACTAAATTTATTACTGAAAACTTTCACATTATTCATTAAACAGTAGGCAAGAAGTCCCCGGAAGACCTATTACTTCCAATGAGATCATGAAATTCATCAAGCGGACACTTTATTATCCCATGAGGCCATAAGGGAGGATTTCTGAGTGTCAGTGAAGTAATGCAAATGGCATTGGTAGGTCACACAATAATGACTATAGAGTGAGCGAATTATGTCCAGATTACATTAATATTGTATATAGTACCTTTTAATAGTTGTGAAGTACTTACTTTCTCAATAAAGTATACAATTTAATGTCATGTCTGCTCTTCTGAACAAATAGCATAAGACAAGCTAGCTGGCGGTTAACTTCAGTTGACCCGCAACTCTGTACTAGTTTCTTTTGAATTTGGTGTAGCACAACGTGTTTCCTGTATTCTCGTATCTACGCATCTATGTTTCTACATTCAGAGCAATTTAACATTAGATTAAGAACCCAACAGTAGGGCAAGTTATTTGTTTATAGGGCAAATCATTGTTAATAATATATATATATATATATATATATATATATATATATATATATATATATATATATATATATATTTTTTTTTTTTTTTTTTTTTTTTTTGTGATTCACAAGTGTTGTATAAAGTGTTGTATATTTATGATTGTGAATTGCATTATGGGACATTTATCTCTGCTCTGTTGACATTTATCTCTGCTCTGCTCTGCTCTGTTGACTTTTAACGTTGAAAATTCAACTGTACGGTTTAACAAAGTGTTCATCGTTGAACTGCCTGTACCTTCGTATCATCCATGGTAATCCCTTCTGCACTGATGACGTATCCCAAAAAGGCGATCTGTGTCTGGTGAAATTCACACTTCTCTAATTTGGCGTACAGACGATGTTGAATCATGCGTTGCAACACCATACGTACATGTTCAACATGTTCCTTCATCGTGTTTGAATATATGAGGATGTCGTCGATGTAAATGATGACCCAGCGATCCAGCATATCCCGAAAGACATCGTTCATAAAAGATTGGAACACGGATGGACAGTTTGACAGGCCGAAGGGCATTACCGTGTACTCATAGTGCCCCCTAGTGGTGGAAAACGCGGTCTTCCACTCGTCACCAGCACGGATTCTGACAAGGTTATATGCACTGCGAAGATCAAGCTTGGTATAATATCTAGCCTTTCTTAATTGTTCCAGGGCAGGAGGTACGAGGGGTAATGGATAGCGGAATTTTACGGTGATTTCATTGAGCCCTCGGTAATCAATACAGGGACGTAAACTGCCATCTTTCTTCTTTACAAAGAAGAATCCAGCTGAAGCAGGAGATGTAGAAGGTCGGATGAAACCCTTGGCCAATTCCTCGTCGATATATTCAGACATTGCCTTGTGCTCAGGTTGTGACAGAGGGAATATTCGACCCGTTGGAGGACCTGGAATTAACTCAATAGCACAATCACTTGGTCGATGTGGGGGAAGTTGAGTAGCTTTTTGTTTGCTAAAAGCTTCATGTAAGTCATGGTACTCAATGGGGATTAGTTCATCAACGAGTTCAGGTAACACATTGGTGGTTCGTAATGGAATTTTGTGAATGGGCTGGATGCACTGTTTCATGCATGACTCACTCCACTGCAATATCTGTCCGTCCCTCCAGGAGATATGAGGATCATGTCGCCTTAACCAGGGCAGTCCCAACACCAGTGGATGATTAACTGAATCAATAATGTAGAATTGCATTTCTTCAATGTGTAGAACACCAACTTGTAACTGTAGCTTATTCGTAATCATACGGATGCGTCCTTCACCCACAGGACGACCGTCTAGTGCTTCTACTGCAAGACAGGAATCATATGAGCTGAGAGATAGTTCGTGACATAAAGCAAATTTCTTAGATATAAAGTTTCCGGCAGATCCAGAGTCGACAAGAGCCGTAGTATTAATCATTCTTTTATCAAATTTAATAATTACAGGAATCAGTACACTGAAAAGTGCAGGAACATGGGAAGGACTCACTGATTGAACTGGTGTCTGAGGTCGTACGCTGCAGGTGGATTTCCTGTGCCCTGATTGACCGCAGTACAGGCATAGATGATTTTGCAATCGATGCATTCTTTCTTCATGGGTGAGACGGGTGAAACCCAGTTGCATGGGTTCATCAGGGGGCGTGTCACTTGAAACATGGAGCTGTGTGCGAGGATTTCTACGGCTGCGAATCAAATGATCAAGACGGATGGTAAGTTCAATGAGTTCGTTCAATTTCTTTCCTTCGTCACGGCAAGCCAATTCAGATTGTAGATTGATATTCAGACCCCGTCTGAATAGTGTCTTCAGTGTATCCTCAACCCAGTTAGTTTGAGCGGCGAGAGTGCGAAATGACAGGGCGTATTCTGCAGCTGTGTTACGCCCTTGTGTAAGAGAAAGTAACTGCTCACCGGGGCTTCTCCCATCTGCTGGGTGCTCGAACACTTCCCGAAATTGCTTGAGAAAAGTTTCAAATGTGGGATAGTTACATTCCTCCTCCTTCCATATCGCTGTAGCCCATTCCAGCGCTTTCCCCGTTAACAGGTTGCATACAAAAGCCACCCGACTAGAATCAGTGGGATATAATGCAGGTTGTTGGTTAACAAATAGTTTGCATTGCAATAAGAAGCCTTTGCAGCGAGAAGGTGACCCATCAAACTTTTCAGGAAAAGCTAATCGGGGACTTACGGTAGCCGGAGCATTGGAGACATGCGTTGGTTGAGAAGCTGTCATGGTAGCAGGCGGGGTAACTGCAGGATTCGGATGACGGAGTTGCTGCATAGCTCTCACCAGTTCCTCCGTGAGAGAAGTTAGATGGGTGAGTTGTTGATGATGGGTGGCTAACTGAGTGGCTTGAGCGGAAAGTTCAGTCGAGACTTGTGCTAAAGCTGCTGGATTCTGTAGTGGCGAAGTCTTCTGTTGTGATGAGTCAGAAGGCATTGAATCCATTTGCAAGCTTTATTAAGAGCACACATACAAACAAACACAAAGGGGCAATCCAGGAGACAGAACGTGGGACAGGCAAAAGTTCAAAGGCAGGCAGATATCTTACTGGTCAGAATAACAGGCTGGAGATCAGGGGCAGGCAGATGTCTTTCGTAATCGTAGAACAAGCACAGGGTCAGAATCACAGATCAGTCCGAAGCAGGGAGTATGGAACGCTCAGAAATGACAGCCAGGCAAATCAAGACTTCGCAAAGAACCGGAGCGTGAGTGTGGTATATATACACGAGAGCTGATGAGTTGCACCTGGACCGTAATCAGTGCCAGGTAGCAGGGCTTATGGGATTTTGAGTCCGTGAGTCGAATCAGAATTCTGGCGATGGTTCCCTCTGGTGGTGCACAAGAGGGTTGGCATCGCCCTCATTTACAACACAAAGTTATGTTTAATGACATTTTAATAGTTTAAAATAATATAACGTATAAGAATAAGAAATAATAAGAAATAAGAAATAATATATATAGAAAAATGGCCTGTAAAATAACAGACAATGTACTGGCACTTTATTACAAGTTTTTATACCGTAATATACAACACCAACCCAGACAATATAACAAATTAAACTATTAAAAATGTTAATAAATGTCACTTTTTCAAACTTTACAAGGTTAAATGTTGATGAAAGAAATACTGGGGCCCATAATGCAATTTAAAAGCATAAAAAAACAAGGAAAAATTATAAAAGATAAAAAATAGATTACAAAAAAACCTGCACATTTACAGATATTTTACAGTGTACTTCATTTAACTTATAAGAGAGAAATTTTGCTAATCTATGAGCTTAAGTTTTACAATCTTGAGCTAAAACACTGACCTGTGATCTGTGTTTAAAATTCTATTGTAAATGGACCACAGTTGGTGGTAATTAAGTCAAATGCGCCTCAGATCCTATCAAACCTGCACCAAATTGTTCTGAAGAAATTCCTGGAAACTTTTTACAATGGCAATCAAGCACAGTGCATTTCAGTAGGGAATTTTGCAAATACGAGACAATGACGGTTTGATGTGAACCATACATTTAGATTCATTTGCTGTTAATTGGTATAGAAGAGTCAGAGGCACGACTACGATTGCAGATTGTGGACGTGAGGAAAGAGAAATGAGAGGGCGAAGTGTGTTAGTTGGGAGTGGACGTGTAGGAGAGAATTCCAGGAATCTGTTGGTGGTTATGCATTACTGTAACATGTGCATCTGTCCACTTAGCTCTTAACCAGCAACCAACAACAGGAGTCCACAAACATTCTTCTTCTCCAAAAAAAGACATTCAGAAACACAGCGGCTTGAAAGTAGCCCAGTAGCCCAGGATACGTTCTATTTGACCTCTCACATTAATCTAGGTCTAGAACAGGTCTGAAAAATGTGCACATGTTATGTCATGTCTTGCGGCAGTATTTAAAGATGCTGTATCAAGTAAAGAATTTAGAAGGCTTTTATCTGGGGGTGAAACTTTTTTACTGAAATTTCCCTGGAATGTATTTAGTTATACATATATATATATATATATATATATATATATATATATATATATATATATATATATATATATATATATATATATATATATATATATATATATATGGAATTCGGTTCCAATCAATTGTGAAATTTTAAAAACAGCTATTTCGCGCTAACACTTGAGTGCTCTTGAGCATATTCTAAAAAACCACTGATTTGTCATTGTGTTTACGTTTTCAACAGAAATGACTTACTGTAAAGGTCATAAGTTCACCGAACTCACCGCTGTTTACTGAGTGTAACCACAGATACAGGCACACTGGAGCATTTCAAAGTCAATCAGCTGGTTTGTCTATAAGCTAATATACAGTGCATCCAGAAAGTATTCATAACGCTTCACTTTTTCACATTTTTTATGTTACATTTTTATGTTAGGATGAACTGTCGCCCCAGTCTGAGGTCAAGAGCACTCTGAAGCAGGTTTTCATTCAGGATGTCTCTGTACATTGCTGCATTCATCTTTCCCTCTATCCTGACTAGTTTTTTTTTAGTTTAATATAAGTTAAATATTTAGTTACTTAACACCATACATTTTATTAAATAATGGTTTGTAATTACTGTGATTATTTTACTCAAAAAAATGAAAATGAGATTTAAAAAGGTCAAATTAAAATGATATAAAAGGATCAGTCGATTAAAAATATTGATAACAACTAGTTATCATCATTGATTATACTGACGAATCACAGCAACCTAACTTTACACTTCTGTAATAAGTTTCAAACAATGTAAGTTTCAAAGAATGTTCAAACAAGCTGCAAACAATGTAATGTACAGCCGGTTACAGGGGTCAGAGGCATTCTCAACCCTCCCATTTTTCCAGGGATTCTCCCATATTTTACAGTTCTATACCACTATCATCCTGTAAAGGTATTTTCTCATATTTCTTCCATATTTTCAATCTCTCTACGAAGGGTGGCATTAAGCATTAAACAGTGATCCTTCCTATACGCAACCCATACTACAGAATCCACAGGGGACACCGCTTGCTGTTAAATGTTAGTCTGTTCTGTGTTTTCATTTTATTTAGGCATGGAAACACTTTAAAATAAATATAAAAAACGCAATTCACTTCCTTTTTATTACAGGTGCTGTAATAACAGTCGTATAGCGATGCATGACTGTCAGTTGACGTGCTCTATAGTGATAAATAGATGCAGTTTCTAAACAAATTCTATACACATGATTTAAAGCTGAGCAAAAGTCTGGGTTTTAGGTTCGTGTTTGAACAGACATATACAGATAATTAATAATAATAATAATAACATCTAAAGATGTCGATCTTGTTGAGCTTATCCAAACACCACTAATTTTGTCCTAAATGAGCATAAAAAGTTAGGAAAGAAATCGAATGCTTTCATTATAATGTTAGATGTGTGTATTTTTTAAGTGACACCTCTGTTATTCAATGTAATCAAAGAAAAATCTAAATAAATTGTTATGGTGGGCATATCGCTTATTTTAACATTCCAATGTTGACAGATATTGTCAGGGGGTAGAAAGCAGTAAACAATATGTAGAAAACATGTCAATTGCAAAACATTGTCCTTTTATAGAGCTCACTTCTAATGAACTGGTTTTCTAAATCAGGTTTGTTAAACAAGAGAGACAAACAAAATGTGTGGCGGTTGCGAAGACCACAATTGAGAACTGCTGGTATAGCCTAATCACAAATAACACACTTCATATGCACTTGTGGTTTAGCACAATGAAGCCCTGTCCACATGAACATGGGTATTTTCAAAACCTTCATTTTACTACATGGTTTGGCTGCTCGTCCAAATAAAAACGTAATATCAGGTCACTAAAATTTTATAAAAACTCCAGCAGGATGGAGATTTGTAGAAACTCTGGTAACTGTGTGGTCATGAGGCCACTAAGTTTTTGACACCAGCATGAACGTTATTTTCTGCTTTCTGATTGGTTAACACAGCTTTATTCTAAGTTCCTTAACAATGTATCCCAGTGCATACTTGCTTTTTTATGTGGATGGATATTTTTTAAATCAAAGGTGGGAAAATGGTGTACATGTGGACATAACAATGTGGGCATGAGTCTGTTAGATCCACAGGACAGGGTGTTACCAACAATGTTTAAACAAGCTGCAAACAATGTAGTGCAAATATACAGTTGAAGACAGTATTATTAGCCCCCCCTGAATTATTAGCCCCGCTGTTTATTTTTTTCCCCAATTTCTGTTTAACGCAGAGAAGAATTTTTCAACACATTTCTAAACATAATAGTTATCTCTAATAACTGATTTATTTTATCTTTGCCATGATGACAGTAAATAATATTTAACTAGAAATTTTTCAAGACACCAAGGTTAATTAGGTTAAATAGGCAGGTTAGGGTAATTAGGTAAATTATTGTATAATGATAATTTGTTCTGTAGACTATTGAAAAAAAAAAAAAAAAAAAAAAATATATATATATATATATATATATATATATATATATATATATATATATATATATATATATATATATATATATATATATATATATTACAGGATCTAATAATTAGGTCCTTAAAACAGTGTTTAAAAATTTAAAACTGCTTTTATACTGTGAAAATGTCCTTGCTCTGTTAAGCATCATTTGGGAAATATTTGAAAAAAAATTCTAAATTCTAAAATTCTTAATTCTAATAATTCTGACTTTACAGACCCCCTTTACAGGGGTCAGGGGCATACCTCTCAACCCCTTCCGTTTTTCCCGAGATTCTTCCGTATTTTACAGTTCTATCCCGCTATCATCCTGCAAAGGTATTTTCCTATTTGTCTTCCGTATTTTCAATCTTTTTATGAATAGTGGAAATAAACTTTAAAGAGCCTGTACTCCCTATAATCAAACCCATACCTCCGAACCACAAGGGGACGCCCCTTGCTCTTAAATGTTAGTCTGTTCTGTGCTTTCATTTTATTTAAACGTTGTGCCTCATAATGATTAATAGACAATGTTTCCCAAACAGATTCTGTACACGTGATTTGAAGTGGACCAAAAGTCTGGGTTTTGGGTGCGTGTTTGAATAGACATATACACATAATTAATAATAGTAATATCTAAAGATGTCGATCTTGGTGAGCTTTTTTTGTCCTAAATGAGCATAAAAAGTTAGGAAAGCAATTGAATGCTTTCATTATAATGTTAGGTGTGTGTATTTTTAAAGTTATACCTCTGTTATTTAATGTAATTAAACTAAAAATCTAAATAAATGAGATTCACAGGATGGGGGGTTGCCAAATTTGGTCCTCGAGAGACACAGTTCCGCAGAGTTGCACTCCAACCCTAAACAAACACACCTGAACAGCCTAATCAAAGCACACGGGTTACTAGAATGCTAAAGGCAGGTGATGTTTTTATCAAGACTGATTTAAAGCTCTGAAGAACAGTGGCTGTCTAGGACCATTTTTGCCCACCACTGACAATAGGGTCTCCTATTCATCCTTTTAGCTTTCAGGATAGTGCTGGCGAGTGCCTCCTTTCTGGCCACTTTGTGCAATTTGCTGAGACTGAAACAATCTATGAGCAGACTTCTACCTAACAAATTGGTGTCAAATAGAATTTTTGTTTCTGGAGGTTTTACATGGATTGCATGAAAAAGCCTGTAAATGGCAGGGAAGTGTTGTGGCAAAAATTATGTACCGTAAGATTCCCAGTCACTGGTGGAGAAAGAGTTAAAGACAAATCACATATCTATTCATCTATCCTTTCACCAAAATGTCAGCTAAAATGTCACCTTAGTCCTTAATTTGTATAAATATTTTACCTTTCTCTGAACTTTTACCTCTCCTACTCTTGGTGTCTGCTGAATCGCATGGCTACATGTATATTATGTTTGAACTTTTGCACAGATTCTGGCAAGTAGCCTGACATGGTTTTAAAATGAAGAGAACTTCCACCCATCATTTAAAAGCCTCTTCTTTTCAATGTCTTTATCTCTCACTTACACACACACACACACATGGCCATCCCTAGCGTGGGCTCGTGGGTGGATTGAGAGGACCAAAAAACAGAGCGAGAGAGGCCAAGCCCTAACCCCACTCCGGTCTCTTCATCTCTTCCTTCTTCCCTCTCTCTGGTTCTAAATGAAGGCTATGTGTGCCCCTTGCCCCCTTCTTCCCCTCCTCCTCTTCCTCCTCCTCTCTCTCTGCTGCTGTGTGGAAGATGGCCGCTGGTCTGAGAGTAGGTGGGTGAGACTCATTTCCTGTGCTCCTCAGGGCCTCGTTGCTCCAATGGCAGCAGCAGCTCCCACCATCCAGGGGGCCTGTTTGGTAGCAAACACGGGGCGTCTTCATCTTCTCCTCCATCTACTCTTCCTCCTCTTCCTCTTCTACTGCCGCCTCCACCATCCATGCTACAGCCCCCAGGGGCCCACTATATGCCACAGTCTGGCGGCCCCCCAGACAAGCTCTATGCGGAACAGGCCCCGAAGGCCTCACCCACTGAGGTAAGTCCAACAAACACCCAATAGGCCACTTATCTTTCAGTTCTGTGTCTCTTGATATATCTTTTTTAAGAATGTCTTGTTTCTGTAGATTCACTGTTTTTTTTTTTTTTTTTTTTGCTGCTCTGCTCCTGCAAGTTCTTCGCATTTTTAATTCATGTTTCTGTCTTTTTCTTTTTATCTTTCTGTGAGCAAAATAAAGACCAGTGCACAGGTTCATAATGAATTAAAATTGCCATAGTGCATGAATGTGTGTGTGAATGTGAAAGTCTGGGGGTGTTTTCTAGTACTGGAGTGTGGCTGGAAGGGCATCCACTGTGTAAAACGTATGCCGGAGTAGTTGACGGTTTATTCTGCTGTGGCGAGCTCTAATAAATAAGCTGAAGAATGTGAATGAATGAATGAATTCTTATGGCAATTAGTAAATATTTAACATTTTGGTGGGTAATTAGTCATTTGTATAAAGTTATATGACCTGTTTTTCCAGCTTATGCCACAGTGACAGCCAATTATTGGTGTGGGTTTCATGCTTAACTAAAAAAAAAAAAACCTACAGATGAGACTGTATGTATTCATTTGAAATTATGTTCTCCTGTGAGATCAGCAGGCCTTAATTTGTGCCGGAACAAGCTGGATCCGGCACCTCTGAAATCTGGTTCAGTACCTAATTTTACCGATCCCCTTCCTCACACATACACACACCCTCTACCCACTCTTAACTTTCTTCAGTGACACCTCACAAATTAAGCACTGGAGATTAGTGTAGATTTTCCAATACTTTGGGCTTAATAATACATAACTATTTAGCAAAAATGTGATTAGACATTTAAGATTGGGGGACACCAATCAGCCAATAAAACCCATACTAATGAACTATTTGTACTTTTTGCGATCACGTTCGTCCTAAACTCTATAGTGGTTATGTTTACTAACCATATTTAAACTAATTCCATTGACCTCTGCTGATTCTATCCCAAAACTACAAAAAAAAAAGGAGTTGAGGGTGCCTATTGTCTTAATACCAGTACAACTGTCAGTTTGATTAATATATTGATAATATCTGCCCTCTTCTGATAAAAGGGGGATCCAGGTGGCTATAGAAATCAATAGTGATGGAAAATGCAGAGGGGCAGGGTGGGTTTTGTTTTCTTGGGTGAGAGCAGGAAATTGCATTCTCCCTGTGTGTGCTGAGGTGGCATTTGGTTTCGCAGGACCTCCCCCCCAAGAAGTTGTACCATCTCTGTGGACAAGCCATCTGTTTGCTTAAACCATAATGTGTCACTCTTACGCAAGGGAGGGCGGATCGAGAACAAGGGGGATGGGCCACACCTATACACGTACAAGCTGCATGCCACCTAGAGCACAAGTTAAAAAAAAAACAGTCAGCTCTGTAACCCTCCACCTCCCAAACAAACACACACCTATTCACATAGACAAATGCCGAATATCCTTTTGTGTCCCAAGAGCGTAACCTGTTGCATCTGTTGTTAGAAACCACAATTTGAACCACATTACTGGCTGTGTACCAAATATTGCTTTATGCATATAACATTACAATATTTCTACTTAACATTGTTTGTATGCTATCTTTTGCATCTCATGTTTTGTTGCCTTGACTGTTCTGCAGCCAACTGTTTCTCTGCTTTTCTTTCTTTCTTCAAGATCTCTTCCTTTTCCATTGTGTCTGTGTTTTACCTCTTGAACTTGCATGCCTGAGGAGTACCTCTATACAGACTTGTGATCCGAAGTACACAAGTGTTGATTTGCATGTGTGTGTGTGTCTTCTTACAGGAGGAAATGCAAGAGGAAGACAATAGTCCAAATAACAATGCAGGTATGCGTGGCGTCTGTGATGCCGATGGCCCGCCACATGACTGCCTGTTATTTTTCACATTCATAAGCTGATATCCTGGCGTTAGTTCTCACCTCTCTCTCCCTCCCTCCCTCTCAGAGCTGGAGCGCATCCAGGTTCCTGTAGAGGAAGATCAGATGGTGGAGGAGAAGCATGGAGTGTGTGTGGCGGAGGTGCAGGGCGGAGGGCCGGGCTGGCGGCAGGAGCTCGCCTGCTCTCTGTGTAAGCAACTGTTTAGCAGCCTGCTTCAACTGAGACAGCACGAATACAGCCACACGCTTTCACTTATGGCTCTCTCACTGGACTGCCTCGACCACCATCGCCCACTAGTGGCCTCCGCGTCTCCGCTCAACCCTCAGCCGGCACGCTACCACTGCTCGCAGTGTCCGGCCAGCTTCACTCTCAAGTCCAACGCAGACCGCCACGAGAAGACCATCCACCTCAAACGGAAGCTGATGCAATGTGTGTACTGCCTCAAGCACTTTCGTGACCGCACGGACCTGAACCGCCACCTGTCGTCCGTGCATTCCAGCGAGCGAGTGTACACGTGTCCCGCCTGCTCCCGAACCTTCAGCACACAGAAAAACCTGGCCACCCACGGCAAGGTCTGCTGTCAATCGGGAATCTCGCCCACTGAGCAGTTATGGAACTTGCATGGTTTAAAGGAAGACCATCACGGCCATATCCATGTAGACGATTGATTCACCAAACCAGCAACACTTTTTATTGGATTGATAAGGGAATGTGTAACACACCAAGTCGTCCCAATCAAGGTCTTTTGGCCACAGCACTGTTGACATTTCTACCTTCATTTTTACTGTATGTCAGATTTGTTTATTCTGGAAATAAAATCCAAATCGTCTTTCGTTTTTGCTTTAAATGACTACCGAATATGGCTGCCGATTTCTATGCAAAATTTCTATGCAAAATTAGGCATTATTTCTCTTTACGCATAAAGAGCTGTCTGATCTTTGCACCACCCAGGATTATCCAAGATCTAACGTAAGACTGGAGAACACAGTGATCTCAGTGCATTTTATGCCAATGCTTTTTCCTTTTTGGGTGGCTTTGCACCCCTCTTTTTTTTACTACTGAACTAGTCATGTGCTTATTCTGCAATATTGGTTTAAGCACGGGGGTATCTGTAACTGGTCGAAGTGTTAAGTAGTGAATTCAGCTGTTAAATCTGAGCACAATGCTGCCCTCTGCAGGAAAATCTATCTCTTGTGTCCTGTGCTCAACTAGAAGGAGATGATGAGGGATGAGGATAGATTAGGGAATGTCCTAAATCTTTCATCCTGCTACATCTTCTTGTGTGTGTGTGTGTGTGTGTGTGCGTGTGTGCTGTATACGAGTGAGTATGTGAGTGCGGGAATTATGTCAGTAATTAGCTCTTCTCTGCTCTCACCCGTGCTGACCCTAAATTATACAGATAAATGAGATGTGAAAGGAAAAGACATAAGCCCTTTAAAGTTGTGATCAGTCCTTGTGTGTTCTCACACTATCCTACAAGCAACATAGCCAGTGGAAAAGAAAAAGGGGTGTTTTCTGGACCCTTTCCAACACAGACAAAATCAATTGTGTGTGTTTTCATATGTTTTCTAATAAATATTTTAGAAACCTGTTTTTGACGGGTTACTGTCCTGCAGTGTTTAGCTCTAACAAGAATTAAGCACATCTGAATTTATCAAAGCTCAGTTTCAAATAGAAAACTATATGGCTGTTAACACCTGGTCAGCTTTGTGTGTGTGTTTTTTTTTTTCTGATCAGATCTGAAATGGAGTTGAATATATCTGATCACTCAAAACACTTATTGAAGGGGGCCTGAGACACATTCCAGATGAAACTAGAAAGGTCTAAATGCAGCACAAAAATTTGACCAGTTCCAAAATGTAAAATTAAAAAACGTGAGATAGAGCTGGCCAATTAATCGAAAGTAGTCAAAATCGACATTTAGAACCTATAATTAATCACAATTTTCCAGGACAATTTTTTTGTAATTACTTTTCCTACGTGTTGCGTGACCCCACTTCATTACTTCTGTGGCCACTTTGCAGCCCCATCTGATCTGTGGTGAAATAGGATGATGGACATATTCTTGAGCCTTACTTTGCTCTACATTCACGATGATTGGAAGCTATGCCAGAGATGCCTTTATCAGTATATAATAACTTGTTAGTGAACTATAATGGGCAAAAAGATTGAATAAATAAATAAAATAATCATTCATTAATAATAATCAGGTTAAAATGTTCAATTAATCGAGATTTAGATTTTAGGCCAAATCGCCCAGCCCCAATGTGAGAGCATGTACTTAAATGTAAAACACAATGCCACAGATGACAGTTTGGGATGTTTGCTTTATTTTATTAAAAATGTTTCATTCTATTTTTGACTAGTCGTTAAACGTTAAATGAGCAAAGAATGTTATTTTTTATAATTCATTTTCTTTTTGGCTTAGTCCCTTTAATAATCTGGGGTTGCCACAGCGCAATGAACCGGCAACTTATCCAGCATATGTTTTATGCAGCAGATGCTCTTCCAGCTGCAACCCATCACTGGAAAACACATACACACTCATTCACAAACACATACACTACGGACAATTTAGCCTACCCAATTCACCTGTACCGCATGTCTTTGGACTGTGGGGGAAACCGGAGCACATGGAGGAAACCTATGCGAACACAGGGAGAACATGCAAACTCCACACAGAAACGGCAACTGACCCAGGCAAGGCTCGAACCAGCATGTCAGGAAGGCTGAGCGGTCTAAGGCGATGCAATCAGGTCGCAGTCTCCCCTGGAGGCGTGGGTTCAAATCCCACTTCTGACAAACCCTTTGGCTGTGTGCTCAGGTTCAAGTCTTTAACTCTCTGGCGCCAAGTACGAGTGATAAAGTAACACTGACAAATCGCCGCATCAATCTCTTTGTGTCACAGTTCACGCTAGAATGTTATATTAATATAAAATAACAGCATTAACAACAGAAACATATCACACACTAGTGTGTATTTCTATGAATGGGAATGAAAACTAACAGAATGATATGGCATTTCATCCCTTTCAAAAGGCACAGTGTTTAGATTTTGAAGAGGTTAAACACAAATCAATGTAAACCCAAACTATTCAAAAATAGATGGTTCAATTAGCCTATAATGAACACAAATGAAGTACAAAGCCTGAATCCAAGATTAAAACATAATTTAAATGCCAAATATGATGTATAGCTTACATTTCTGTAAAAATAACGTTTAAACAAGTTTCAGATACACCGCATTTTAAGTTGACATGATGTAGTTAAATTTGGTAATAGTGGGATTTGATTTATCACCGCGGACCGGTCAATACTTGTCACACCTCTATTGGAAATATGAATTTCTCTAGAAACTCTAGAAAAGATACGTATGCAAATGGCCCCTAAAAGGCCGCCAATCTTTACGATCTCCAGCAGTTGATCTTTCACATGTTGGATTCACCTGACTTGTTGACAAATGGGTTGTGCATCTTCCCCTTAGCAAAGAAACTTTCCAGAGATGATTATTTCTTACTCATTTTGCTGCTTGTGGGTTATTCTTTGGTGTTCAAGTGACCAAGATGTAAACGAGAGAAATTTTTTTTTTTAAATATAAGATAGTTCAGACTCAGATAATAAGTAAAACAGAAATAATTATTGATTTCTTGTGCAGCCCGGTAGTAATTGATCCATGGACTGGTACCGGTCTGCGGCCCAGTGGTTGAGGACCACTGCATTAAGCCCAAGAGATAGTAGGTTCTCCCATTCATGATTTAACTTTCTGTAGTGTGTCTCTCATTGCAGGTGCTATACGCTTTCAATGCACACCTCTATCAAGACCACACTGCTGGTCCAAACAGATTTCCTCCCAACAGTTAAAATGGCATTACATCATGACAGTATGGACTCAACCACAGGGGTTTCACAGACATCCCAGGGTGAGAATAGGCATTGCCGGGGGAACTTCCAGGCGACTTTGGTTGTCTGGTTTTAAGTGTTATTAGAAATTTAAACCTGACTAGAAACTTCCAAACAGAGCTAAACTGAGTTTGAGCTTAACTCTGCAGGACACTTGCCTTTCAGGAGCAGGATTAGACTCTCTTTTATGTAAAATCTGAAAGAGTTTAGCCATTTTTGAATGATTTTTTAAAAAACGGAAGCATCTAAAAGCAAACTTGTTCCTGTAGCCCAACTGTAAAGGCTGATTAATACTTCTGCTTCAAGCGCATACATATGCTCTAGCGTAGCCTTCGCGGCGTCACAAAGCCCTCTCTATGACTGTCACGGACACTGACATGCACTTCTCAAAGTAAATGTAACTGCACATTGCAATGACATGTAGCGCAAGCTCTGTGATTGGTTGGCTAAGTAGCTGTGATCAGTGTGGTCGGGACCAAGAGCCATGCGAACCCATTGGAGCGAGTGTTTACAAGTTCCGTGAAGTAGCTCTAGATGGAAACTGTTGTTTTGTGTTGATCTTATGATAAAAGTTGTTGCATGTTTCTGCCTCTGAATGAGCGAGTTTTAGCTGCTTGTACATTAAGGTAGCATTCAGAAAAAACAAAACACCCATGAAGAAATTCGACACAGAGGAACATAAAAACCTCACTGTCAGCTAACGTTTCGAAAAGTGTTATCGCAGATAAACACAAACAGCACGCAAAAGTATAAACGCATGACTTTGGTGATCATTCATCGCAAAAGTATAAGTAAGCCTTTAAGTGTTTAGCTGAGACCTTCTCAGTGTTCGGTGGATGCTGAGAGCTAAGAGAGTAGCCCACCAGGAGCAGGATTTGGGCAGGTCTTTTCTAAAGTGAATTTTAATTCCTCTGTAAGGTTAGTCGTGTGAGTGGTCTGACCACAGTTGTACTGCATCTAATTAAGAGTTCAGGGAAATCTCCAAAGCAGTCAACACTCGTAGTAATTCCTGGAGGCACTGTTTTTATGTTAATTGTAACTTTCACACCACAACAGTTATGACAAGTTCATTAGTGTATCAGTGGGTGCTTACACACTAGAGGAAGCTCTGATGAAGGAAAATGTATGTTAGATCCACTCTGAGGGTTTGGATGGGTTTAGAAATTCAGCCAATATAAAATGCGATTGGTCAAAAAGACTGTCAGTGCGCATTGCAGCAAAGGTTAACATTTTCACAACTTTTTTTTTTTTCGTTTTGTCTTTGTGATGGACTGTCCTTATTAAAATCAATGAACTTGCAGTGTTTTCAGATGCAGGGTAAACCCTTGGGTGTATGTGCTCTTATGCAGTAAATCAAATGTGGCAATGTGTCAACATCGCTCTTACTGACACAGCAGTGAAGAAGAAAAGTGGATTGTCACACTAAGACCACCTAAATTACCCATATGTCTTATACCCAAGACACCCACTGGCCTCTTCATTTTATGGTTTTCTTTAGGAAGATATGGAGATTTTTGTCAGGCATGTGAAGGTCTGTTTCCGTCTACATTTTGCATAGACTATTCAATCTGTGTGTTGTATGAGAAGTTTTATTCTATTTCTTTGTCAGTCAAAACGTCTGCTCGGAATGCAGTCTGAAAATGAAAATGTGGTATAATAGTAATCTTTCAAACAGTGTTGTGGTGTGTTGAATGTGGAGTGATTTGTGAAAGGAACCACTGTTTAGCACCTATGCAAAGAGAGAGAGATTTGCACTGAAGTTTTCAAGGTCTTGGCACTTTCTCCTCAGGAAACAAAAAGACTGATGCTCTCTGACTGAAATGTGGATGTAAAAAATGCATCAGAAATTTCAGGCACAGATGTTTTGAATTGCACTATTTTTATTACTCTACATAAAAAAGACTGCTAGAATGAAGACAGATTCTTGTAGATCATGTATTTTGGAAAAATATTGTTGTGTAAATGGTTGTTTGTAAGTTTGTAGACAATAAATTTTAATGTAAATCATTCTGAAAACTTGTTTTTATTTGTTCTAAGAAGACATTATATGCTACCAATTAAATATGAAATACTATTATCCAGTTAGCAAAATTATTGGAGGTTTAATACATATTTACAACTTAATGTACTTACAAACTAAGATCCTTCCTTTTTGAAATGGTTCATGTACAAGAGGACAGTTGGATTTTGTCTGATTGTATATAGATTTGTACAACACACAGTATAGACATGGGCCGGTATAAGATTCTGACGGTGTGATAACCATGAATATAAAAAAATAACCATTTCACGGTTTTGCTTTATAGTGACTACTCCTCTAAGATATACTCTTTTTAAATGTCTGGGTAAAAAACAAGAACCTTTTTCTCCTTTGAACACAACATTTTTTATTTTGAGAAACGTTTAAAATATTTTGGAGCAGTAAACATGTCAGGCTAGATAACCCAAATGATATTCGACTTCCGCTGTTGTCATCAGTTAATAAAACACAGATTTCTTTACAATTTAAAACGGCATCTTTGGAGATATTTTCTGCTGGAAAAAAGTAAATAAAAAAGTAAATAAAAAATGGTACACATACCCTAGGAATAGTAGCACAAAATTTTGACTGTTTTAAAACCTTGACTTTTCCAAACAGTGGTATACTTTAAAAACAATTATCGTCCCATGCCTAGTACAGTACATTGTATCTGGTACTTTTTTATTACCAAGTCAGTTGAGATTCCAAGTGAGGCTTACCAATAATAAAATGTGAACTAGGCATGAGATGATAACTGTTTTCAAGATATACCGCGGTTTGGAAATGTCAAGTTTTTTTTTTTTTTTTAATTGTTTGTTAAAATAAAAACAAAGTGCTAAATTTCGCTGCAAAAAATCTCTAATCGCTAATAATAACTCCTGTATAGCAGTAACATTCTGTCACTCGATGACACTGGAATACCCAGTAAGAAAAGTCTAGTGGCTGAGAATGATCTTTTTACAGTGTCTGGCATAATGTTAATGTTGTTGTCTTGTATTTACATGGACTGTGTAATAATAATAATAATAACACCGGTGTAGTGCTGTCCCAATTCTTAAGGGAAAATCTTGAAGCCCTTTCCCTTCAAACTCTGTTTCAAGGGCCAAAGGGAAGGGGAAAGGTAGGGGTACAAAAATAGAATTGGATTGGGCCTAAGAGGCACACAGTCCAAGAGCATCTGATGTTGTCAGAACAACCCCAGTTCCAAACAAACCCACTAAAATAACTTAAAATGCTGAATAATGCACACCAGGTCAATAATTTCCAATGTTAGTTTTCAAGTACTCACTCGTGCATAGACTGGACAAGTAATATCCATGATGTCAACACTTGCACAAAATCAAGTTTTGCATAGAGACAATAATAATATGGTTTTCGAAAATTTGCACTTCAGGCTTCTGAAACATCTTTCTGTTAAATTTTTTTTGTGGTAGTGTACCATATTTTCTACTTCGAATTCTGGCCTCTTTCATAGTTCAGAACTGACCCTTCAGCTGTTTGAGAAGTATAGATTTTCAGATTCTGTAAATATGTTGGTGTTGCTCCACAAGTTTATCGGGTCTTTTATGCCTGTATTATAAAAGTAAACCTGAGCTTTAGGTATGTTCCTACCTAAATGTTGCTCATCCGCTTATTAGCTGAGCCAGTCTAGACCACTGTCTAATGAGATTACAGTCATCGCAATATGAATAGCACAAAGCACATGCACTGTGGTTGCTTCTGTCTGAATCAGGGGATAGAAAAATTCCAAGAACAAGACGGGGTTGAATTGATGTTTGGTTTTGTGAGTTTGGGTTGATAATTTGTGCAGCAATTGTTCAGTAAACAATAGGAAGCTATGTTATGCTATGCTGCGTTGTGGGTTTTTCATCTTTCTTTGTTGAATTTGAGCAGTAAAATCTGTTTCGGTGCTGTGGTTGCTAAGGAAACTGTCTTTTGGGGCTGCTTTTGGTAGCTAAGGGCAGGTGAGTTGGGGAGAGTATCCCTCTTGCAGTTTGTCAGTGCTTGAAGAGCATTGGCTAGCTTCAGTGTCTGCATCTAGATGACACAATGAAACGACAGAAGGGATTGAAAAAGGATTGCACAGTATGTAGATGTGAAAGTGGCAGAAACAATACTATGATGAACACTGACTCTCGCTAAAATCATATCGCATGTTCATATCACTGTTTATCCCAAAAATTCTAATAAAAGAAATGACTCCCTTTCACACGGTTTACACTTAGCAGGTTTGGTTAGATCAGTCAAACTCTGGTGCTAATGCTTTGTTGATGCAGTTCATTTTATACTGCAAACCAAATGTCTGTCCACACCAAATAAGTAGACCAAGAATGCTCTTTCTGTCTTGGATCTCTTTCGAACAAATTCTGGCGCAGTTTGACTGTAATATGAATGCAAAACAAACTAAAAACAGACCATTATTTTTTCCTCAGAAGCGATAAAAAAGGAAATTGTTCTATGATTAGTCTAAGAACACCTTTACATTTTGTTATTTTTCTTTGCATTTTGAAAATAAATTCTAGTCCTCCCAAAACACTATACTAATATACTATCCACACATTTGGCATTATAATTTTCACAATCTTTTGTTGTCGTGTCTTTCGGGTGCAAAAATGTCCTCTTTGTATCCTATTTTCAAATGTATTCATTTTCATTCCCAAACATGCTACTTTTTACTCCTACATTAAGTAGTATTTATAACAGATACTTTTACTCTACTTGCACTAAATTTTTATGCAAGTAATGGTACTTTTACTTGAATATGATTTTTTTAGTAATTTTTCCACCACTTAAAACATGTAAAGTACAGGGTGGGCCATTTAAATGAATGCACCTTAAAAACTTATTGGTAATTACACAAGAAAAATTGTCTTTTTTTTTTTTTTTTTTTTTTAAATAAAGATCATGGTTTTCTCACGATTCTGTAGATATAAAATTAAAGTTAATTTGAGTGGGCTATTATTATTGTTATTTCTCAAACATTCTGTAAAAAACTCTAATAATATTATGTATACATCTACTGTTGGTTACAATGCTAAATTTTGTATAGACTTGGAATGGTGGACTTGAACAGACAATAAATTGGTACTGGTCATTAATAAACAGTAAAGTGATGACATCAGAATACGACTTTTCATAATTATAATTATTTATTCAACTATTATGTTTGAGACATATGCTTGCAATCTGTCATTGACAACATTATTAGATTTATTTATTTTTCTACTGGTAAAATCAGAAGTCAGAAGTCATGGTCAGCTCACGTCACGTGTGATTTTGCGGCCACGAATACATCATTATATGAAGACAGAAATTACATTTTTGGCTGAATTATACCTAATAAATACAGTATGTGACCATGTTGTAAAACAATGTTTGCATGGCTTCTCTCCTAAACTTGAATGTATGATTGGCAGAATGGTAGAAATGCCGGATTAAGATCTAATGACTATGACTAAGCTCTGCTAGCTAGACAGAAATTTGGTCATCTGACATTCCAACCTAAATCTAACCTAATATTAACGTCATCTGATGTTGTGGGCCTGCTGAGCAGTAACTAAAATGCACTACATAATGTTACGTTTACACACATCCACAAATTTTTACAACATACACTTCTACTCTTTTGCACTACATTTTTTGGCAAGTAGAGATACTTTTACTTAAGTGTGATTTTTAATTGCTTGATTGCTTGATTGCTTGATTGCTTGATTGATTGATTGATTGATTGATTGATTGATTGATTGATTGATTGATTGATTGATGACCTGGACATTGGTTAATTCTGAGGTCAAGTCATGCTTTAAGGTTTAACAAAATTCTCCTAAAATAATAATAGCCCCAACTCCACCCATTAAAACAATTATGGTTAACATGAATCAGCTCATTATGCTAATGCCACAGAGGCAGCTGTTAATTAAAGTCACAGAGAGATAGAGAAACAGAGAGATTAACCCAGTGCTTTGGTAAGTAGGTTTGGCCATGTGAAGGACTTTTAACACCTCTCACATAGTAACTTTCATACTTGCAGTGGCTTAACCTGCATGTGTTTAGACTGTGATCAACTCTCCTCACATCTTTTCATCTCTATCCACAGTTAACGACTTCACAGTGATCAGGAAGAAGTTTAAGTGCCCATACTGCAGTTTTTCCGCCATGCACCAGTGCATCCTGAAGAGGCACATGCGCTCACATACAGGCGAGAGGCCTTATCCCTGTGAGATCTGTGGGAAGAAGTTTACCAGACGGGAGCACATGAAACGCCACACGCTGGTGAGTGCAATAGATTGTTTTATTACGAAACAGGGATTAAAATTGCTACAATGTTACTTTTTGTTCCTGGTGCGGTTGGCTTTTACGCAGCAAAACTTCTAAATGGATCAAAATAGTTAAAACAAGTCACGTGCGAGAAAACTCTCCCCACTTTTGTCAGAGTTTGGTCTATTTTTCAGGATTCAGCTCAGCTGTCATACGTTGTTATTTTTATTTATGACAATGAGAAGTATAAGGTGAAATGTTCCTCTATATAAATACAGTTTTCCGTATTTTCCAAGATCAATAGGGTAACTCCTGCAATTTGCTTCATTGTGGAGTTCATCGTCATTAAAGCAGACGACCTGATGGTTTGCCCCTTCTGTGTTTATCATTGTGCACAAGAAGGAGCAGTAACTGCCCCATTTTGGACGTCATTTAGGGATGTAATTTTAGACCTAAATATTGTGTATATAATAAATATTGATATTGTGTAGTCCTATAACAGGGATATTCAACTGGCGGCCCGTGGGCCGAACCCGGCCCCCCGAGGCAATATGTTTAGGCCCTCCAAATAGTGTGACTAAGACATCAGAAATATAGTTATAGTTATGAAGTGACGTCTGTTCAATACACCATGTGCTGCACTCCGTGAGACACCATGAGCGAGTAGCGCGGGCAGCCAAAAATATTTGGATATGTTTGTAGAAAAGGTCTTTTGTACTGTGCATTGATATCAACAATAGGGATGCAACGATTAGCCGATTTCACTATCAACTGCGCTTTAATCCGTCACAGTTAATTAATCATAAAGGCTTCTAAGCAGCATATCTGTTGCACAGAACAAACGAAACTGCTGCAATTAAACAAAGTTATGCCAAGTTACCAACTGTGGGGTAGTTTAAATTTCCAAGTATGCACACCAACGCTAATATGCACACACACCGGATTAACTAATAACCGTAAAAAGATGATAACCCTAAAACCATGATTATTCTTTAGACTATATAATCGTACAACCAAAATCTATATTTGTTGCATCTCTAATTGTTATGCAGTTCAAAAAATAACATATGAATGTGTCTGAAAGTAAGAAAGCCTGCTAAAGCAATGCACTGCTTTTGTTATGCTCTGAAATATAACATTTGAATGTTTGTTAAAAAAAATGGTCTATTGTACAATGCACTGATATTATGTAGTTTCAAAATACAATATAGTAACGTGGGTGTCTTAAAGAAAAATACAGCATATGGGCTCTTATATGCAGTTGTGTTATCACTATTATAGCAAGTCATATCTCTCCGGCTCTTTGTTTGGGATGCTTTTCATGAACTGGCCCTCAAGACAAAACTAATTGAATAGCCCTGTCCTATAATGTGCACGTATGAGGATGCCGCTGACAATATGCAAGCTCATGAAATCTTTTTAAATGCGTGCGGCTATGCACACTTTTTCCTCTCACAATTGCATGTCATGACCACGTCCACTCTATGTACATTATAAATAAACACATCAAATTTAATACCTGAAAGTTTTGTAAGTTTAGATGATATTACAAATGTATAAAAATATATTTTAGAAATAGTCAAACCTATTAAAAGGGAAAGTGAAAGTGATTATTTGCTATGTATTAGCTATGTATGATTTTTTTTCAGGGTGGAATGTTAGATTATATTAGGTTACACAATACAACTGGACTTAATATGTTAAGGCCTTTAAACGATTTAATGTCTTAAAACAGTTCTAATTGTTGACTGACTAATAGTTTATTCACACGTAGAATAAAGAGTCTACTAAATTACAGGAAAATTTATATTCTGTGGACACAAGAGCACTAAACCAAGTTAGTGGCGACATCTAGCGGCGGTGTGTGGATGTGTCAAGACACTAGCCGCATTTCCACTATCGGGCCAGTGCGAGCCAGGGCTTTTATCAGGCCAGGCCAGGCCAATCGCCCAGGAGGTTGAGCAGTGAGGCCGAAATCATGTCGCGTTTCCATTGTCGGGCTAGTAGCTCGCAGCGCGTCACGCAAACCCCGCCCCCAGAACATTCCCGAATCGAACGTCACTCAAACCGCCCACTTCAGCTGGAATCAGGCAGATAAAGCACACCACATCATCACGAAACTATTAAAATTAGGACAACCAAAACAAACAAATGACACGTTACTGTACAGCAGTACAATGTATGTGTATACGCACATACCTGTGTGTTCTCATTCATCATATTCATTTACCCGACTGTTGGCATCGAAATCCAGTGGTCTTGCCACTCACGGAGGGACCCAGCGCAGGGAGCGCACACATCCATAATATAACACCACATATATAAAATTCTCATCACCAAATATAAATCAGTGGTAAGAATTTGTTCATACATAGCCTCATTTTCATAGTCAAGGGTTGTAAAAGATATCAATATTAATTCTAGATCAGAAGTCGAGTTAACCAAAAAGTTAAAGATATTTTTTTAATAGTTTCATTTTTATTAGACAGCAATCTTTCACTTTTATTTTTGACTTAAAATGCACTTTTACCGGTAGTAATGATCTCTACTCAACATTTTCTCTTCTTATAGCCACATGCTTATTACATATCCATAATACACTGTGATATGGCCTAGTTTGTTAGTTCGTTGGATCATATTGCTTTTTCACTACAACTAAACTGTTCTGGAGTTCGTTTCAACCGAGCTGAGAACCGATTGTTTTGGCAATAATCATAGCACGATTGTGGAGTTCACATAAGTCCAAACAAACTGAGCCAAGGGGGCAAATGCACCAGATTCCGAAACAAACGTCTAGGTGTGATAACACCCTAAGACAACATTGTGAAACCAATAAGTACATTGTTGAAACTACATGTGAAGTCCAATAAGTACATCTGGGCGTTTACGATTAGCAAAAACACAATCAAAAATAACCCACAAAATGTAATGATTATTGGAATTTGACAAATTTCTAAGCGCATGCTTTAACATTTCTTCTTTTTTAATGAAAGACTCAACAGCATATGTGCTTTTCGTAAAGATGCTTGTGTGGGAGACATTGGAGTCTCTAGTGGGCCTCTATTAAATACAGGATTCCGCCGTATCCCATAAACCCCTCTTATCTCAGTTTTTCTCTGCCCTTATTGCCAGCAGTCCTTTTAACACCTCCTCTCCTTTTCTCTTTCTTAAAGCCTGTATTTACTGTATCTTCTCATGGGAGGCACTCATAAACATGCTTTGGCACATGTTCTGGGTCTCTGTGTGGCTAAGAGACGTGCCACAGAAATTAGCTCTGGTTTTAAGCATATCAAAGGGCCTGTAATAGTGTGACATGATAACAGACAGCGCTGCTTCTGCTTAGCGCTGAAACGTTTAACACCTAAACATTGCTTAATTCATGATCCGCACCATGATGGATCGCACCCGATATGCTACACCGCCGCATGTTGTCACCGCTTCGTTATAATGTGGTGAAAAAATTCAAAGGTCTGCACAAGAGACTGTACTTGGCTGAAATTCTTTTCTTCGCTGTGAATGCAGCATTGGTTTGCTATGATTTTGGAGACATTTATGCACAGTATATGAACAGTACACATGAATGCGAATCATAAGTGAAAGTAGAACATGGGATAAGCAATGTCAAGGTCTTAGGTTTGATTCCCAAAGAGTTTTTCATAATGATAAAATGCATGCTTTGAATAAAACTGAAACCCCTTTGAGTAAAAGCCAAAACCTAAATAAAGTCCAGATAAATTGTGGCTAATTTTCTACATAATGCAGAAAGTTGCTAGGAAACTAATCTAGGGATCAAAGATAGCCAGTCTTTTCAGATTTAAGTAAGATCGATTTACATTTTTATGTAACTGACTGTTATTCATTTATTCATTTTTCTTCAGCTTAGTCTTTATTTCAGAGATTGCCATAGCGGAATAAACCGACAACTATTCCAGCAGATTTTTACGCAGTGTATGCCCTTCCAGCCACAACCCAGTAGTGTGAAACATCCAAACACACTCAGTAACACACACTTAGACACTATGGCCAATTTAGTTCATCCAATCACCTATAGTGCATACACTTAAGTTAATTATGATTACTTATAAAGGACTTATAAATGACATGTACTGTATACACTCATTGGCCACTTTATCAGGCACGCCTTACTAGTACCGGGTTGGACCCTCTTTTGCCTTCAAAACTGCCTTAATCCTTTGTGGCATAGATTCAACAAGGTACTGGAAATATTCCTCAAAGATTGTGCTTCAATTTGACATGATAGCATCACATAGTTGCTGCAGATTTGTTGGCTGCACATCCATGATGTGAATCTTCCATTCGACCACATCATATAGGTGCTCTATTGGATTGATATCTGGTGACTGTGGAGGCCATTTGAGTACAGTGAACTCGTTGTCATGTTCAAGAAACCAGTTTGCGCTTTATGAAAAGGTGTGTCATCATAAGATGGGTACAGTTTGGTCATAAAGGGATGGACATGGTCACAACAATACTCAGGTAGGCTGTAACACCATGCTCAACTGGTACTAATGGGCCCAAAGTTTGCCAAGAAAATACCACCCACACCATTACACCACCATTAGCAGCCTGAACCGTTGATACAAGGCATAATGGATCCATGCTTTCATGTTGATGTCAAATTCTGACCCTACCAGCAGAAATCGAGACTCATCTGACCAAGCAATTTTTTTACAATCTTGTATTGTTCAATTTTGTTGAGCCTAAGTGAATTGTAGCCTCAGTTTTCTGTTCTTAGCTGATAAGAGTGGTACCCGGTGTGGTCTTCTGCTTCTGTAGCCGATCCACTTCCAATGTTGTGTGTTCAGAGATGCTCTTTTGCATGCCTCGGTTGTGCAACAAGGCATTTGCACCCACAAAACTGCCGCTGGTTGTGCATGAAAATCCCAGTAGATCAGCAGTTTCTGAAATACTCAGACCAGCCCGTCTGGCATCAACAAACATGCCACTTTTAAAGTCCCTTAAATCACCTTTCTTCCCCATTTTGATGCTCGGTTTGAACTGGCGCAGATTGACTTGACCATGTCTACATACCGAGTTGCTGCCATGTCATTTGCTGATTTGGAATTTGCATTAGACAGGTGTACCTAATAAAGTGGCCAGTAAGTATTATTCAAAACTATAAAAAAAAGCCCTTTTATTCTTTTTAAACAAAATTATTTAGTGGCCTGAATACAAACTATTGAAATCAGGCCTTAAATCTATGTGTGAACACTTTGTAACTTAAACAACATTGGCCAGCTTCAGAATCATACATGCAAAGGTGCAAAGTGTTCTTGTACAAAGTAACATCTCCACCTTCTGGCTTGAGATGCATTATACATAAGGCTGGACGATATGGAAAAAAATTATATCACAATATATTACTTAATTTCGGTCGATACTTTATAATTCTAATATTGATATGGACAATATTAAAAAGACTGCCAAGACTATTGAAAAAACTGCCAAGAATGCACACAATAGATGTCTGTACCTACCAATGTCTGCAAACTGAATTTGCAAAGTCTATAATACCTCCAGGCTCTTATAGCTTTTCTTTAAATAAAAAAACAAAACAAAAAAAACATATGTTCTCTTTTTATTTGTATTTAGCCTTTACAAACACGGATGAATGGATGGATGGATGGATGGATGGATGGATGGATGGATGGATGGATGGATGGATGGATGGATGGACAGACGGATGGATGGATGGATGGATGGATGGATGGATGGATGGATGGATGATATAGTTCATGGGGGTTAGCTTGACCAACATGATGCACAGAAACTTTTATCAGTTTTTTTTATTTATTTTTTTTATGCTGAATATTTAACAATCAAAATAATACCAAAATCCACATCGAAAAAAAAAAACTGAAAAATAAAAATAATTATAATAATAAAAAAATCAAAAAGTGTAGCCTACACTAATTTTTGCAATAGAAAAGAGTTGTATGAGTTGATTCATGGTTCTGGTTGCTTTTCATCTTGAATGTCCTTTAAGGGTTTTATCTGTCTATTTATATTTGTGTATACATACCTAATTAAATTTAAAGTTTTAACATAAAATAGTTCTTATATATTTTATGTAGTCTATATAGACTAATATTTTATATAAAACATTTTCATTATTTAACAGAAGCTTTAATTTTACAAGCTCAAAGAAGCACACACTCCTTTAATGTTTCAAACATTAAATAAGCGTCATTTTCACATTTGTGTTCAGCTGCTCAGCAGGCGTTTTACAGTGTGCAGGGCAGATCCTGAGTTCTACTGTAACCTCTGTGTCTGAGTCTGTCTCATCAAACTCGAGAAAGGTTTTTTAAAAGAGAGAAAGAGTGTTTCTACGAGTGGTTTATCAAGCCCACTCACCTTCCTGCATGAGGCACACTTAGAATTATTAATGTTTTTGGGGTGACGTGGGATGAAACTAAGTACTTAAAGAAAGTCTTTTTTTTGTCATTGTCTTCCCACAGGTACACAGTAAGGACAAGAAGTACGTGTGTAAAGTTTGCAGCCGCGTCTTCATGTCAGCCGCCAGCGTGGGCATCAAACATGGCTCTCGTCGGCACGGTGTGTGCGCAGACTGCTCAGGTCGAGGCATGGCTGCTCTGCTGGACCAAAACGGCGAAGACGGCTCGCCAGAAGAAGAACTCTTATATCCCGGGGACCACCGTTTCCCTGATGACACAGCAGACGGAGACGGCGAAGAAGAGATGATGGTGGAAGCAGAGATTATGGGAGAAGGGGAGGAGGAAAACGGGAAATGGCGGGCAGGCTCAGGGATGTCGCAGCGAGACGACAGAGCAATAGACGATGGCAAAGAGGAAAGCGACTCAGCCCTGGAAGGAGACACCAGGGCGGGAAGCGAGAAAGACTTCAGTTGGATCTCCTAGTCCAATGCGTGGATCCACGGTCGACCACCTGTTCCTTTAAGGAGATACGCTTAAGGCGGGGCAATCGGATCTCAGTGTGTTGGAGGAGCCGGATACAAAGAGATCCTTAAGGTGCCTACAGGGCTGCCAAAAGGAGAGACAGTGGAGCGTCTCCTCGCCCCGACTCCATGTGCTTCTGACCCAGGCTTCAGTTTGTCTCCTTTCTTCCTTGAGGACCAAACGGGTTTCTATGTATGTGTTTGCTATTTCTTCAGACAAAAGAGATTGTGTCGTTTCGGGAGATTGTCCAAAAATCAGCGCCATGCTTTTTTAATGGGTCAGACAGAAAAGTGTACGAAAGATGTGCTCTTGCCATACGGCCAGCCGCCACCAGGGGGGCGCTAGCCAATCTTTTGCGCAGCAGTTCACGTCAGAAGACTTGCACCAGTTTGTTTTTGGCACATTGTTGAGAAACTGCAACAGACTTGCACTTTAAACGTTGACTAGATTCCTATCGATTCCCTGTTTCTGTGGTTTACATTTTTATTCCAATTTACATAGATTATGAATATGGTGACCGCACCTACCTTTAAGGATACACAGTATGTCCTTATGACTGTTATATACTGTATGAACATTCGTGCTAGGTTTGCTAATTATAATGTATGCCTTGTAATGTTTTAATGGGTTGCAATTTTCATTCCTGAACATTTATATCAAGGGGAAAAATCATGTAAATAGATACATATATGAGTGAGATTAGTTGATTTAGTGTTTTCGACATAAACGAGGCGGTTTAGGGGGAAGGTGGGTGAACACTATGCAGAAACGAATCTTTCTAGTTCTCAACAATCTTTATTCTCTCTATTATGCGAGAGAAAACTAGTCTTCAGCAATGGCAAAGAAGAGAGACCGGAGGAGAGGAGTAGATTTATGGAAATATTACCCGTGTCCCGCTGTAATATTTCCTCATTATTCGCATTCCATAGTGGACACAGTCAGGGATGGGTTTTATACAGAGGGTTCGCAGCGTGGCTTTGTTTCTTTGAAAATAAAACAAAACAACTGTATGCAAACGTGTGTGTTTTGTAGGTGTGGTGCGTGAGGGGCGGTTTAACATACTCAACGATTTCAGACTCTCTCCTCTCGTCCCTCTTTTTACGTGTTTCCTCGCAGCCTTGCCATTGTACTGTACTGAGTCTGCCTCTGAAATCTTAAAGCCGTGTGATGTGACAGGGAGATATCATGCCTTCCCGCTAAATATTTATTGCTCTAACTTCTGGAAGTTTCAGAAATATGCATCGATTTCTTAATCAACGAACCACAGCTTTCTTTTGTTGTCAGTCCATCATAGATGACGAAACACAAAGACGCTTTGTAACAAGACCAAGAGGACTGATGTGTGCTGTAAAGTGAAATAGCTGTTCATTTATTTGGTCTAAATGCTTATTTATTTGGTTTGTGAGTGCGTGAGTGAGTGTGAAAGATGAACTAGTCTTTTTACACATCATTCTGTTTGACTCTGTGTGTGCGCGTGTGTGTGAGAGAGAGAAGGACCGGGTCCATGAATGTCTTTTTACTCATTGTTTTAACAATCTGTGCCAGAATCTTTGACAATGGGAATAAACGCTTTATTATGCTTTACTTATTATGATTAACAAATTTTAATTATTATGGTTACTGTTGATATTGTTGTAATTCTTATTAATGTTATTATCATTATGATTATTGTTATTGTTATTATTATTATTAAGTGCTGGAGACTAAGCTTTATTATTTGTTTCATTTTGTATTTCCATTCTTGAAAAACAGTGTAAAACTTTCCAATCTTGCCTTTCTATGGACAGCAAGCCATGTGGCTTTCAGAAGTAATTATATTGTGCCAGTTCCATGCATTTCTGAGTGATTTTTTTTTTCTTTTCCCTTATTATTACTGTTTTATTTTGGAAGGATGAACCTTCTGAGAGCTTAACTTACTAAGTGTTGACAGACAGGTATATTCAGCACACGCTTCTATATTACTAACGTACACTAAGTAATGAATATTATACCAAAAAATAATAATCTGGTATACGTTGTATACTTTTTAGTGCTTTTGTTTTCCATTTGGTGTACAGGTGCAAAGCTTTGATCAATTGGTGATTTGCTTGGTTGATTTGAGTTTTCTTTCCCCACTACATTTGAGAAAGCACAGATTTATGGTGTTATGTTATAAAGGGCCACTTGAAAGCACATTGAGAATCGCAGCTTTAATTCTGTTGCCCTTGGAAACATACTCAATGGATGTGCTCTACTGTATGCCATCGTCCTGCATCTGAAGGCCAGCACATGGTCATGTGGAAGTGTGTGTGCTTGACAATGAGAGATTGTACAAGCTTTAGACCTCAAATGTAACTGGTCCGAGTGCCAGGCACTATTGCTATCCAAATTCCTTCAAACAATTGGACGTTTAGCCTTTTCTTCTTTGTTTAATTTATTGTGTTCTTCGCCTTTAATTGAAATAAAATCTGTTGGAATTTAAAAGGAAAGAGCATCACGTCGTTTGAATTCATCACCCGTTCTCATGCGAGTAAATGTGGGTTAAGAATAGGCTGTTATTGAATGCACTCAGACGTCCCAGTGATTCACAATCAGGCCACTTCTATGGGTTAATAAATACTACTGCAGAAATGTGCCACTAAACACTTGACCTAAAAGTATGCTCTATGTGGCCCAGTTTGTTGATTTTTTTTTCACCTTAAAACGCCTCAAATATACAGTTGAAGTCAGAATTATTAGCCCCCTCTAAATTATTAGCCCCTGTTTGTTTTTCCCCGATTTCTGTTTAACGGAGAGCAGATTTTTTTCAACATTTTATAATAGTTTTAACAACTCATTCCTAATAACTGATTTATTTTATCTTTGCCATAATGACAGTAAATAATATTTTACTAGATATTTTTCACTTAACTAGGTTAACTAGGCAGGTTAGGGTAATTAGACGTTATTGTATGATGATGGTTTGTTCTGTAGACAATTAATATATATATATATATATATATATATATATATATATATATATATATATATATATATATATATATATATATATATATATATATATATATATATAGCTTGAAGGGGCTAATAATTTTGACCTTAAAATGTTTTTTATAAAATTTAAAACAGCTTTTATTCTAGCCAAAATAAAATAAATAAGACTTTCACCAGAAGAAAAAATATTATCAGACATAATGTGAACATTTCCTTGCTCTGTTAAACATCATTTGGGAAATATTTAAAAAAAGAAAAAAAAATTAAAATGGGGCTAATAATTTTGACTTCGACTGTAAATTTGTGGATTTTTTTCTGGCTCTGTTTACTACTTTGAACAGTAGTCTTTATCTGCTAAACGGCTACAGGCTTATTTCAACAATGTAGATGTATTACAAATACAATAGTGTTCTGTAAATAGTGTTGTTGGGACGAAAAAGGAAATTATGACAATCCCCAATGCATTTAAATCATTACAAAATATTACATGACAGATATTTTTCCTGGGAATATCAATATTAATTTTCTGATTAATGTTTATTAAACTGAATATATCAGTTTAAGATATTCATGGACAGAATTAAACATTTTAAGCAGATTTGTTCCTTTTATTATTCATTCATTCATTCATTCATTTTATTTTCGGCTTAGTCCCTTTATTATTCCAGGGTCGCCACAGCAGAATGAACCACCAACTTATCCAGCATGGTTTTACCCAGCGCATGCCCTTCAAGCTACAACCCATCTCTGGGAAACATCCATATTTAGCCTACCCAATTCACATGTACAACATGTCTTTGGACTGTGGGGGAAACCTGAGCACCTGCAGGAAACCCACGCGAACATAGGGAGAACATGCAAACTCCACACAGAAACGCCAACTGACCCAGCCGAGGCTTAAACCAGCGACCTTCTTGCTGTGAGGCGACAGCACTACCTACTGCGCCACTGTGTCACCTCCGTTTATTATTATTATTATAGCTACCCTTCAGAACATTTAAAGTTTCTTGGTTAATCTAAAAATAATTTGTTTCTAGATTTAAGTCTACTTTAACAACATTGTAAACTTGTTATTATTAAGTACTGTTGTTAATTAGATACTGATTCTAAGTCAGTGGATATTTCATATAATTAAAATAAACTGTTTAAACCAAAGGACTAAGCAAAAAAGTAAATTAATGAATGAATGTATGTTTAAACCATAGGTCTCAAACTCGATTCCTAGACAGCCACAGCTTTGTACAGTTTTGCTCCAATCCTAATCAAACACTGCTGATCCAGCTAATCCAGGAGTTCAAAACTACTATAAACCATTAAGCAGGTGTGAGTTGGAGGTGGTTAGAGCTAAACTATTCAGAGCTCTGGCCCTCCAGGAATTGAGTCTCAGAACTTTAACCTATTAACTGCCCAACCAAGAAAAAATGTGGATTGCATTTCTTAACTCCTAATGTCCTTAGTTAACACACTCAATGCATTTTTTCAACACATCCCATCATTTCTAAAATATATCAACCTCTACCAAATTACCAAAATGTATACTGGAATTAATACATATACTATGAAAAATCTGAAAATATTTTATTCAAAATAAACATTTTTGAATACTAAATCATTTTCATTTTTTGAAGTATGCCATAAAATATTTCAGATTCTCATTTAATATGTTTGTTTTTTTTTTAACAATAAAACCAAAATCAAGTGTACCAGTGCAACAGGATTATGTTTGTTAGAATTTTCCAATGCTGTGGGTGTAAACCATTGTTTAAAACAGTCATTCTTTAAATTACTTTTACAGTCATTACTTAAAACAGTAAAAACATGGTCAACTGTTTGGTGGAACAGCAGTCAAAGGGTTGAACACTTAAGTAAAAAAAGAATTTGATTGCCATTTCTATGATTGCTAAGAAAAGTGTGGCATCACCTTACAAGTCAACTTTATTTATATAGTGCTTTATACACATTATAGTATAAATGATCAAATAAATGATAAAATACACAGGGAACAACACTTTAGTTTATATTGCCAATGATAAATGTTGTAAAGGTCATTTTAAAAATACACTGACAAAGCAATCCAAATAAAATGTGCTCAATGAAATAATAAAAAAAAATTAAATGCTATGAATAAGATTAACCACACAATATTTAGTTAATTCAAAGTGGGATTTAAAAAATACTGATTCGATTAAAAAACGAAAAGGTATCTCATCACAAACTTAAAAGTCTGCTTGGGGCATTTACATGAGCCATTTTTAACTAAAAATAGAAAATTTTTATGCTTTTGTCCATTTGGTTACAGCAATGATAAATTATAGCATAAAACAAACCTTTGACAGGTTTCGAAGTGCAAATTTGTCTCTGGGTAAACTATAAAGCCAATGTTGACGTAACATGTTCAGTCTACTGGTATAGGCAAGTTGTTGACATCCAAAACATCATTGCAAGGACTGTGTTTGTGCTGCTTAAAATGCCAAGTCACATTTTCTTTCTTTATGACATTGTTTTGGTGTACCCTTAGGGCCTGTTCACACCAAGACACAATAACTAGAGAAATACAATAAAGATAGAGTTCTTAAAACCCTTCTGAATGTGAAACAATAGACGAGTTCTGTCCTTAGCTGATGTAGAAAAAATATATTGTTGGGATCACTTTCAAAACAATTTTTTTCTCAGCTAATCAATGTGAAAACACTGACAGCCAAATAGATTTACAGTGAAAAGTACTTTTTGTTAACCCCTCTTTTCAAAGATTATTTAAAGATAATGACTGTCTAGAAAAAAAATGGTTATACCATAGGAAAGAATGATAAAAATACATGATGAAAGAAAGAAAAATGAAAAGTTGTTCCAACTGGGCTAACAAGCTTACACAAAAAGTACCTCAGATATCCAGTGATGGTAACTTTGTGCTGACTCCTTTGAAAATGCTGGGACAACTCTTTTTTTTATTTCACAACAATGATTATTGATTGCTGACTTTGTTTGATCAGATTATTTTATATATATATAAAAATTCACTGGTCAGAAGCGCTAATGACATTTGAGGACACCTGCTGGTTACAAGGAGGCAATGACAAGTAAAAAGCATAAACTCAAAATAAACAATTTTATCCAACCCAGCCTCATTCTGATTGCGTACCCCTATATACATTTCTGGAGAGTGCCAAATACGTCCCAGGAGCTATGTTTGCAGTTTTTGTGAATCCACCAGAGGCCGCTGTGTATGCTTTATCAGATCTCAAACTTCTCTCACGAGTGCCGTTCACTCCTGCTTATCTCGCGTAAATCCACCAGAGGCCGCTGTTGACTGACTTACCGACTAACCGACCAATTCCCCCCATTGTTTCTCAATTCCAAGAACGCTGAGAATGGACTTGCGCTCTTGTTAAGACCGGTCTTGCCAAGTTAACTTGGAAGAACGAATTTGGGAGACCACGAGAACAGAGAATGTGTCCTGTGAGAAATGAGATGCTGGTTCTTCTCTGGTCTGTCCTGATGGTCACATGACCTTCACACACTTTTAATGGAAAATTATTTAAACATTACAGCATTCATACAATGAGTTATTATTTTCCACCTTTTCACAATATATACTATGCATAAAAACCCTACAAATGTACATTGCACAATATAAATAAAACAAATTTTATGTCCTCCATTCTTTCGGTCTTGAGTTTTGGAACTAAACTTTGGCAATTGATGATGGCGTGGACACAAGATCGTTCAAGACCACATATTGAGAAACAGCCACAGTGTTTTAAAACCCAACCAACAGTGTTTTCAAAAGCAATCCAGAAAAAGAAAAGCCCTCACAGCAGCCTGATTTTTAACACGTTTTCAGATTTTTCTGCTTTCTCACCCTATTATTTACTTGTTTGTTTTATTTTTTTGTCTTACCTGCTTTCTGGAACCATACTTCGCCAGACTCAAACCCTGTCATCACAGTCAACTTCGCTCTGCATCTCAAATCCTCCAACATACGTATTTGAACATTGGTAACAGCTAAAAGCCATTCATACAGAGGTAATCGGTCAGCTGGTAGCACGAAAAGGAATGGCTTCATACCATCCCGTAGCGTTCATTTTAAAGAGGTTCCGCTGGCTAAATAATTTGCGATCGCCAGAAATGTATATAGGGAGACGTTTTCCGAATGAGCCTATATTGATTTTATCATTCGTCAGAGTGAATGAAGATATATTTATATTCATATTTATGGTTACTGTTCTAGGTGTGAACATACTTAAGACCTTGTTGATCTTTGTGCTACTAACACTACCATATTAATAGTTTACATTTTCTAAATGACAACTACAATGTAAAAAAAGAAGCCACACACAATTAAGTTCCACAGAATTCTTTCATGTAGTCCCAACACAAATTGATTAAGTTAACTTAAAGAATTTAAGTAACAAATTGGTTGTACTAAAAATAAAAATCACAAGAAATATAAGCAACATTTTTTTTTTGAGTGTACAAAATAATTTGCAATTAGTAATACTATAATGGGGTTGTTAATTCTACATTTTAAATATTATAACTGAATACTGTGAAATGGTTTCATGACAGGTTGGTTGGCCTTTTGTCTAAAGGTTATCATTAAAACAAAAAACAAAAAAATTCAAGCAGAGAAATTGGTCAAAAAATCTTAATGTGCAAGTTAAAGGGTTATGGTGAATGACAACCCACACTTATTTTTGATTCTGATTTTCAAACTCTATCCATATTTTTCCTTGACAGCACTAATGTTTGTGCAGTCTTTCCATCCTACATCAGCCTGCTTTTCCTGACTACCCAGCTTCCTCTCCTGTAGTGTTCAACATCAGACAGGTTTTATTTTTGTCTTCATAGAACTGTGGAGGATTAAGGGTCAGAGTGGTTTCAAATCACTATATATTTCTAGCGCTGACAGCACGCAGCATTTGAACACGTGGAACAAGTCTGAATTACTGGCCATGTAACCAACCAGCTGGGGTTTACAGCGAGCGTCCTCTTTTCTTGTGGTCACCCTGTTATTCCAGTTAGATAAAATGTTTGTAGCCAAAGTCTTTGGGGTCTGAACTGCCGGGGCCACTTGACTGGCATGTCCACCTGCTGCTGTTTTTCTCTATCAAGCTCTCTCTCTCTCTCTCTCTCTCTCTCTCTCTCTCTCTCTCTCTCTCTCGAGTCCGTCATGTTGAAATATGGGGGACGGACCAGCTGACTCAAGCTGCTGAAAAAAGTCTATGCCCGTATGTCCCCACTTGTTCCATAAATACCATCCCCTCAGTTGAATGGAGGTTATTTTAGATCGTACATGTGGCGTAAGGCCTTGAGTCCTCCTGCTTGTCTGGAACTAAGTGACACCACACTTTAGAGGCAGTGGCTGTAACTGAGTTCTTGAAAACACAGAAGTGGACATGTCTGAGCGCACTGAACAGGAATCATACACAGACAAAATCGATGAGGATGAGATTCTGGCAGGCCTCTCGGCGGAGGAGCTCAAACAGCTCCAAAGTGAGATGGACGACATCGCTCCTGACGAGAGAGTGCCGGTGGGATTGAGACAGAAAGACGCTTCTCATGAGATGACAGTCCGAGGTATTGCGTTCAGTTGCTTTTGTTGTTAATATAACTGTTTGTTGCCATTAATCCCGAGAACATAGACAATCTTTGTGAAAAGCTCTGAGGTACTGCAAGGAATTGAGTTTAACACTCAGCCTACTCCATCTCTAGCAAGCTCCCAGCAGACCAGTAAAACTGGTGGTCATAACAAACTCTTATTTTAGGAAAAGAAACTGTTAAATATAATTAAGCACACTTGCAGACATGTTGTACTGAACATATCCAATGCCCTGGCATTAAGTAAAACATTATTTCTTGCTGTAAAATTGTTTAATAGGTGAAATTTTGTCCAGTTTTTCTTTTAAATATCAGTCAGTGTTCAGGAAACCTGCTCTGGTGATTAATTGTGTATCTTTTAGTTTAAACAAACACTCCACCTTTTTTGGAAATAGGCTCAAATCACCTAGAGTTAAATAAAAATAAATAAACAGTTTTTTGTTTTTGTTTTATCTATTCAGCAAATCTCCAGGTCTGGCGGGAGCACTATTAGTTTAGCTTAGCACAGGGATGTCCAAACTCTGTCCTGAAGGGTTGGTGTCCTGCAAATTTTTACACTGGAATTTTCTCCCTGTAAACTTCCATTCATATGCACACGAATGTGTCAGACCGGAAACACTCGTGCAGTTTGCTCGTTTTGCAAAGTAGAGGTCTGCATTCCCGCAGCTGTACCACGGGAGCCTCGGGACTTGACCAGATTTCTTGCCTCGCGGGAATTAATTTTTGAATAAAGCGCAAGAGCGGTCAGTAACTGGTGTAATTTTAACAGGAGCAGGCAGTCTAACAATATCGCTCCCGACTCCAGAGTGAGCGAGCACGCGCATGTATGTGTGTGAATGAGAGAGCATGATGCTGTGTGTCACTTGTTTGTTGCTGTCTATGTGTGTGTATGTGTGTGAATGAGAGAGAGCGTAATGCTGTGTGTCGCTTGCTTGGTGCTGTTTGTCTATGTGTGTGTGTTTATACTTGACAGCTTGTTATAGGCTGTCTGGACTCATGTAGCTGGTCCCGTTGTAAGCGGGAATGTTTGCGGCAGGTAGAAAACAGGGTGTGTCGGACAGCGGGACAACAAATGACAAATATAAGCGGGAGCGGTCGGGTTCGGACTAAAACCTGCCGCGAGCAGGATTAAAAATTTAGTCCAGCACAGATCTCTATTGCAAAGTTCAAGCTTGGTTCAACAGATGATCAAAACATGACCTATCTAGACAGAAATTTTAAATATGGACCTATCGCTTGCTTTTTAAAATATCTAATCATTTTAGCGATCTTGTGTCCTCGTGTAACGTCATCATCAACTGCTAAAGTTCAGCTCCAATACTCAAGACCGCAAAAACAGAGGACACGTGAAACTTTTCGGATGTGTTCTTGATAGAGGATGCACTGATGCAGTCTTGAGCAGCAAACTTGCTCTAGAAGTCCCAGAAGTCCTTGCGACTTCAGGTGAAAAGTGCTGCATTTTATATAGATTTATTATTAAAGTTCAAAGACATAACTTATTTATCTCAGGAGTTTCCCTAAATTAAACTATGAAAGTAAACATTACCATGAAAATCTTAATAAAGGCTTAAACACAATAAAGAATGTTTATTTGCGGAAATTCATATTTAAATCTGTTTTATTTATATTGTGCAACTTATCTTTGTAAACTCTTTATGCACAGAATATATTGTGAAAAGGGGAAATACAATGAATGCTGTAATATTTAAATAATTTTTGGTTAAAGATGCGAGAGGGTCATATGACTATTAGGAAGAACCAGGGAAGAATGCAACATTTCATTTTTCATAGAACGTTCTCTGTCCTCGTGGTCTCCCGAGTTTGTTCTTCTGAGGTGACCTAGCAAGACAATCAGTTCTCTGCATTCTTAGAATTGAGAGACAGCCAATGTTTTAGAAAGCCTAGTAAGAGCTTAATTAGCTAGCCCAGGTGTGTCTGATTAGGGTTGGAACTAAACTTTGCAGGACACCAGCCCTCCAGGACCAAGTTTGGGCAAACCTGGCTTTGCAAAAGTTATTGAATCAGATTAGACCATTAGCATCTCACTCAAAAAATAAAGTTTTGATAAATGTCCTCTTTAAAGCTTGACAGACACACGGTGCAAATTTTCGAAATTTTCGGTGCAAAGGCTAGGAATTATACTCTCATTCCAGCTAATTATCAAAGAACTTTACTGTCGTACCATGTCTTAAATAGTGGTGTAAAGTAACAAATTACAAATTCTCAAATTTCTGTATACAATTAGTTTTTTTCAGAATTTTTTATTTACTAATAGTTTTTAAAATGTGCTTTGTGGTAATGAAAATTGGCTTGACATCAGAACCCAACATCAGGCAGACGACGTCAATGTCCAACCTAAAAGCAACCAAAAGAATCAATGTCTAATGATTTTACAGCTTGACGTTGTGTGGATGTTACTACTATGACGTCTATCAAACGTTGGATTTTGGTTGACCTGACGAATAAATGTCAATATCTGACATCAATATTACTTTGGTTTAACATTTTGGCTCAATGGTGGATTTTGGTCACTTGCTAGCACAACCTAAAATCAACTAAATATCAACTTCATTTGATGTTGTTATTGGACATCAAAATATCATTGTACTTAGACACTGGCCAGACACTGAATTTTATTTGGTCACCTGACATCACAAACTAAATCTAACTTAATATTAAAGTCTTATAATGCTGTGTGCCTGCTGGGCAATGACTAAATGCACTACAGAATGTTACGTTTAAACACATTCACAAATTACATGTAAATGCATCAGCTTTTTACAGAGTAATACTCACTAATCAATACTCTTGAATACTTTTGAAAGGTCTACTTTTTACGCCTACTTTGAGTAATATTTACAAAAGATACTTTTACTCTACTTGCACAACATTTTCAGGCAAGTAATGGAACTTTTACCCAAGTGTGATTTTTCAGTACTCTTTCCACCACTGGTCTTAATAAAAAATGTAACTTAAGAAGAGTCAAGCTTTAAATAGGTAAATTATTAAAACACTTTTCAGCAAGATGCTAACTGTCTAAACCAATTCAGTGATTAGCTAAGCTAAAAGTACTCATGCCCGACCCAGAGATCAAATATAAAAAATGGTGAAAATTCAAAAAGTGGAGTGTTCCTTTACCAACTGTTATACAGTGGATATGTTTAATTTCAGATTGCACTGAGCCTGAATCAGAAGAGGAGATAGATGAGGATGAAATTCTGGCAGGCCTCTCAGCAGAGGAGCTCAAGCAGCTCCAGAGCGAGATGGAAGAAATTGCTCCTGACGAGAGAGTGCCGGTGGGAATGAGACAGAGAGACCAAACTGACAAACCACCCACTGGATCATTTGATCACAGATCGCTGGTGGAATATCTGTACTGGGAGAAAGAGTCCAAACGCATGCTGGAGGAAGAGAGGGTTCCCACAACTCTATTACCCAGTCAGGTAAGGCTAGTTATTGTCTGCATTCTTTACAGTTTATAACTTTACTATTTATAACTGATGCAACTAGGAGACCAATTATACAACAACAACAAATGCCTTGAAACAGCATCTGCACTGTCACGCAGCGTTTCAGACAGGACATTCTATTTTTAGCCTTTGAGCAAGTTACTCAAGATTCATATTTTGTAGTCATTAATAGTTGTTCAAAACTTCAGATTTAACCTTTGTATCTATTTGTCATCATCAAAAGAAAACAAATGAGGAGCATGAAGCAAAAAATGAAGACAAAGTTGAAGAGCTGGAACTTGTCTATGAGGAGATTGTGGAGGAGGTTGAAGGGGGACAGGGAGATGCTGTTGTTGATGAAGTGATTGAAGAAGTGATAATGGAAGTTGAGGAAGAGGACAAAGTATGTGACAAGCCTGTCAAAACAGATCTTGATGCTACCGACCCCACAGTGACCTCAGAAGATGGTTTACAGCGCCCTTCAGAGTCTGCAGATGCAAATGTTGAAGCTAAGACTGACCAATCAGGACTTGACACAGAAACTAAAGTAAATGAGGAGAAGAAAGAAGATTCCACTGAACCTGCTCCCTCATCATATGAAAATTGGGTTCCAGAGAAAGAAGAAAGGGTCATATCCAAGCTAAAGATCCCAAAACTTGCTCTAGGTGGCAACACTTTTGTTAAAAAGACTGCAAGGCCTTCTGGGAATGAAACTAATTTGGAGTCCACTCTGGATAAAATTCGCAACAACAATCCCTCTGTCACAGACGTCAATCTAAACAATATTGAAAACATTCCAAAAGAAATGCTCCTTGATTACGTCAACTCCCTGAAGAAGAACCGACATGTTAAGACCTTTAGCATTGCAAACACTGGCGCAGATGAAAATGTAGCATTCACTCTTGCTAACATGCTTAAAGAGAACAGGAGTATCACCACACTAAATATCGAATCCAATTTCATCACAGGAAAAGGAATTGTGGCAATAATACGTTGCCTGCAGTTCAACGAGACATTAACTGAGCTTCGCTTCCACAATCAAAGGCACATGCTAGGACACCATGCAGAAATGGAGGTATCTCGTCTCCTTAAGGCTAACAACACTCTTCTGAAGATGGGTTACCATTTTGAACTCCCTGGGCCCAGAATGGTGGTCACCAATCTCCTCACTAGGAACTTGGATCGTCAACGGCAACAGAGAATGGAGGAGCAGAAGCTCCAGCAAATGAAAGAGCAGAGGAAGGTCATGGAGATGTACGAAGACTCTCTAAACTTGCCCCCTGGCATGTTGGAAATGTTGGGAGGCTACATACCATTGTCCCTCTTGCAGAATTGTCAAAATGGGGCTGAGGATATCCCTGAAGATTCTCCTGAACCTTCACCACAACCAAGTCCACCTCACCAGCTGTGCAAAACCCAACATCTTGCCCCACAACAGCATCCTCCAAATTTAAGTACAGGAAACCTCTTCGAAGAAGTACAGCTGAAAAAGACTCCAAAACGAAGAGATCCACTTCTGGAATGGAACCAATGTGATGAGAGGAAAGATGGAAGACCCAATGTTCATCTAAGGAGCGTTCCTAAAAAAAGGAGCATAGCAAGAGAAGGACCTGTGGATGAAAGAGCAAACCTAAAAGACATGATTAAGACGTTAAAGCCAGTTCCGCGTAGGCGAGAGCCACCAAAGGTGGACTTAACACCCCGGGATCACCTGCTCAGTGAGATTCGACAGAGCAATGTGGCCTATCTCAAAGCAGTAAGTGCTGTTTATGTCTCTCAAATTACAGTAACTGTGTGCATGACATAAGCTTGAGTGAGCCACATTGTCAAGTAGGTACAATGAGGAACAATGTTCTTAAACATTTAACAATGCAGGTCCTATGTGGCACTCTATCACTGGTTTTGCTTTAGGGTACTGGTTTTGTTTCAATAATTTGTAGATATTTTCAAGATATTTTTATCCTACATAACTAGCTTGTATGAACAGACAGAATAATTTATGCAAAAAGACTGATTATGTGGCACAAACTAACATCAACAAAACATAAGAGATGCATTTCTTCCTCTTAACAGTTGCTGTACATTCTTGTCAAGCTAAGAATGTTACTTTGCATTTAGCATACTTTTTCTCAGCTGTCTGTGATGCTAGCAGAACAGACCTGAAAAAAAAAACACCTTTTTAGACCATTAACCACTAGTTAAGAGTTGACAGCCCTGCTTAGATTAAGCAGTGTGCATGGAGTTTGTGAGTCGGTCCATTAAAATTCTGCACCTGCCCCCAATGAATTTGAGTGATGATTTGAATAAATTTATTTTTGTTGTTTTAGTATAATAACACAACACAGAGAGTCTGTTTTGTATAAACTGTTAATTACTGTTAGTAATTATGTATATTTATACTGAAACATTATCACCCGTCTACTGTAACAAAACATTACCAAAAAAATTCTTTACTTTCACAGAGCTATTTCTAAATGAGTTAATTAAATTCATATTTAAAGGTGAAAATGTGTGAATATTCCAAATATGTGATGACCCTCTACAACTCAAACCCTCAACAACCTCAATTTTTGTAATAGTATTTAAAGGGCCATGAAACCCCCCTGTCTCAGCAGTGTTTTCACACCTCTAGTTAAAAAAAAAAAAAAGTCAGGAAAGAGGGTAAGTCCAGCTTTGTTTAGGTGGGAGTGCCGAGTGGCCAAAGAGGGAAGGGTTTGCATGAAAAGGAGAGTTTCAGTACAAGCAGGCGCTGATTTTCACACAGGCAAAACAAACACAATTGCAGGGGGAAACAGCTACAGTGAATCTTTCAGCCCGTAATATTGAAGTTATATTAACTTACTGTAAATTTAGTAACTAATTCATTTTGACTAAGGTATGCCTTTAAAACCTGATAGAGTACTGCTAAAGATACTAACTTTGCCATCTAAATAAACAAACAAAGAACACTGATAACACACTTACCAAATCCGTAGAGACAGGACAATCAACACAAACTTTTTAAAAAGAAGACGAGTGGTAAACCAAGTTTTCACCATTTCCAGATGCAAAAAGCTCTTGGGTAAAAAATTTTCCTTACAAACTTATTTGTGTCACATGTTAGCAGACCACTGTAATCCCCACATGTGAGTCCAGCTGCGATCTCATAGCAGGGAAATGAATACAAAAGCTTTGTTGAGGCACATTTATAAACGCTACACTGACAACCCATGTCTCCAAACAATTCTTCTTCCACTTGTTTTCCACTTGTGGCGTCTCTTTGCCGTCTAAACATTATAAAAAGTAAAAACAGTCTTCAAAGCTATAATGCATATTAATGAAGTTGCACGTCATACACAATAGAGCGTGCTGATTGGTTTGAACCAAGTCTTTCTCTTGAATTAATGATGAAAACTCAAAGATGTCACATTTTACATGCCGGTACAGACATCCACAATGGACACACTGGAATTTACACAATTGCTGTGACATAGCTTCTAAATATATTTTCAAACCGGAAGAATGAATTAGCTTGAAACAACCAATTTTTAGTAAATGTGTTTTGGTGTTCCATAACTCTTTAAAAAAGGTACTATCTAGTTTTGAATCACTAACCTAAACTATTAAACTCATCCCACATATTGTGCAAATGACTTCTATTGTCTGGTTGCCTAGAATTGATGTTTCCTTTCATAAGTAATCAGATTTATAATTTTTTTATTTATGTTTCCCACCCACAGGTACCTCTTCCTAAAATCCTGGAGTCACAGGAAACTAGTCTCTTTTGAGACACACACATAACTTCAAATAGATTGCACAGTGGGACAGGGCCAACGTCAGACAGACCATGGAGAGAATGCGGCTCATGTGGCCAAACAATTCCATGGTGCTCCTCAACTAATGGAGAGAGAAGAGTGTACTTGTATCATTTGACCCAGGGGGTTGGGAATGGAGAGGTAGCTGGTTAGGCTTGCTTGAAAGAGTGAACAGTTACATAAGAAGATGACACAACTTGATGGGCACTTTGAGGGGGTGAATATCTGAACTGCAAAATTCAGTCAAACATAGATCCAATTCCAATTCTATTTCTGTACCCCTAGCCCTTGCTAATTTTTTTACCCCTTGGTTTCGAATATGGTACTGAAAAAAATCTCTGTTTGAAGGAGTACTTAGCCCTTCCCCTTAGCCCCTTTCACCTGATGCTGCGTTTACACCAGACGTGGAAGAAGTCACCAGGTCACCAGACAGACAGAAGCATTGCCCAAGATGTGAATTCACGTCTATTGTGAAGGGGATTTGACGTGCGAATGAAGCACGTAAACTCAAAATGGTAACGCGTCTATTTACACGCAAATAGTGTGATTTATCCACGCGTTCCGCATCTGGTGTGAACACAGAATAAGGAGAATTGGGCTAAGTTGAAGGGCTTAGGGGTAGAATTGGGATCGGGCCAAAGGGTAAGCATTTTAACCATTTATTTGCACAATAACTGTGTTTTGGGGGTCTGAGAACTTTTAGGGCAAAAAAAAAGTTAATTTTGTTGTTGTTTTTTTATCGCCCTTTAGCAAGTTTTTTTAATGCCATTTTTGTCTCTGTGTTCACGATGAAAGAACAATTTGTGAAAATGTTGAAGTCATATAAACGTATGAGTGACTAAAAAAACTGCAATTGACTACTGGACCATGTGTGCAGGTGGGTAAAGTCATTACCGGGAAGTAGCGGTTGGCTTGTAGTGTGAGGGCTGGTGGGTACAGTGATACAAATCAATAATTGTGTAACATAAAAAATAAAAAATTCATTATATCTATATGTTTTGTTATTTGTATTTAATTTTTACCATTTTTTTATTTATTTTGATCCACATCACATGTCAGGTCATGTTTTATTTTCCAGGGCATTTCAACAAATTTAAAGCCTGTTGTGCACAATACTGGATTTTTGTCATCCAGCTAAATAGCAGTAATACTCTGTAGTACGTTATCGTTAGCGAGATTTTATTCACATTTATTGATTGCCAATATTTCATAAATGTATAGAATGATGTTTTTCTTTTTTTCTGTGAAAAAAGAAGGATAGCATTTAGTAATAAAGGATTAAAAATCAGTTGTAGAGTTGAAATTTTTAAATTTGTTTTTTTTTTATTGTTGTTATTATAATGGACATTGGGTTTGAGAGGTAAAATGGATAGTTCACCCTAAATCACTATTTGATGAGTTTCTTTTTCTTCTGTTGAACACACAAGAAGTGGAATTCAATTGTTACAGGATTCCAGCTTTCTACAAAATGTCTTATTTTGTGTTCAACAGAAAAAAAAAACATAAATGTTTGAAACAAAAGTTGAATAAATGATGACATTTTTAACAGTGAACATTTGTTTTTGAATGTCCATCCATTACAACGTACAGTAAGTTCAAATTATGTGCAATATATAAAACAAAAACTATTCAAGTTTGTAACCTTTAAGTTAAAAAACTTCAAGAAAACAGTGACTTCTGTAAAATTTTATTTTAATTTCCTGCTGGTATATTGTTTTTGAAGTACAGATGTTAAATCAATTAAAATCAATTATTAATCAATTAAAGTTTATTAAATTTTGTGGAACTCATTTATGGAAGCTTCAAGCACAGTGAAAATGTACTTTTACATTTTTCTGAAAGTTGGAACATAATTCAGGTCTGAAGACGCTAATAGTTGTATTACAACATAAAATGAGTTGAAAATGTTTGCTCATTCTTGACATCAGTCATTCAACCAGTAGGGAAAGGCCACATTTGAAGTTCTGCATGCAGGCTGACAGTAAAGGATGAGGTATTTCTTAATCTGAGTTTAATCTTTGTTTCAATCGGCCATTAAAAAAAATTTCTAATAGTTTGAGGTTCCTTCATAGGGCTGGGTGATTTGGCCTAAAATCAAAATCTCAATTAATTGAACATTTTAACTCCATTCGATTAATGAACCATTATTTATTTTATTTATTTATTTATCTTCATAGCTTACTAAAACGTTTTGGACATTAAATATGCTCACATAAGTGAGAGATTTTTGAATGAATGGTGCATTACTTGATTTGAAAATAATTGAAAGAAACACACTATACTATCTATGATTATTTATTGAACAACAACGTTGAACAACTGAAGTTAAAACAAACATTGCCTAAAACCAAAAGGCACTTTTTTTCTAATAAAATAAAGTGTAAATATATAGCTGGCACTTTTGGAAACAAAATTAATTATTTTCAGTGTTTTTCATATTAAAAGTATTGTATATGCTGAAAATAACATTATAAACAATGTATTTCTTGCATCTTCTGTTAGCGAATGTTTTAATTTAAAAAATAATTGTAATGTAATGGGAAGTATGCTGGCTGCATGGTGGCGCAGTGGGTAGCACGTTCGCCTCACAGCAAAAAGGTCGATGATTCAAGCCTGGGCTGCGTCAGTTGGCGTTTCTTTGCAGAGTTTGCATGTTCTCCCCATTTTTGGGTTTCCTCTGGGTGCTCCGGTTTCCCCCACAATCCAAAGGGGTAGTCTAAATTGTCTGTAGTGTATGTGTGTGAGTAAGTGAGTGTGTAGGGGGGATTCCCAGTGATGGGTTGCGGCTGGAAGGGCATACGCTGTGTAAAACATATGCAGGATAAGTTGACATTTCATTCCGCTGTGGCGACCCCAGATTAATAAAGAGACTAAGCCGAAAAGAAAATGAATGAAAAGTATGCCGTCTCAAGACATCTCTGGCGCAGCTTCGTCAATCGTCAAAGTGATGCAAAGTAACACAATAGTAAACAGAGCAAGGTCAGGTGACAACACATGCACTTAAGTAAGTAATTGAAAAACTTAACCAGGAAAACTTAGATTGATTATAGGTTCTGAATGTTGAATTTGATTACTTTTTTGATTAATTACCCAGCCATACTCTTTCATGTGCCTTTTGTCAAACTCCAGGTGGGCTGTATACTGCGGAGTGTCCGCTGTGTGGCCATTCTACCATACAGGCCTGATTTGTGCAGCGCTGAGAAAAATGGTTGTTCTTCTGAAAGCTTCTCAATCCACAGAGAAATGCTGATGTTCAACTTCACTTTCATGTTCAACAAACCACTTTGTCACCAGTCTTGCTGTGTGTATTGGTGCATTATCATCTTAATACACGACACTGCCTTCAGGATACAATGTTTGAACCATTGAGTGCACATGGTCCTCCAGAATGTTTCGTTACTTCGTTACTAAGCATTGGGACTAGTGAATGCCATGATATTGCAGCCCAAACATCACTGATCCACCCCAATGCTTCACTCTGGGCATGCAACAGGCTGGGTGGTAAGTTTCTTTGGGGCTTCTGCACACCGTAACACTCCTGGATGTGGAAAAGACAGTGAAAGGGGGTTCATCAGAGAACAATGCATGTTTCACATTGTCCACAGCCCAAGATTTTCACCATTGGCACAATTGAAACAAACAATTGGCAATTGGCAAAAAAGACCAAAGGTTTGGCTTTATTTGCCCAGCCAACTCTGTTGAGCCCCTGACGAACAGTTTTGGTGGAAACAGGAGAGTTGAGGTGCTCATTTAATTCTGCAGTCAGCTTTCTTTTGCTTCCACAGTTACTTATCTTAGATGTGGTTCGTTCTTCTTGGTGGTTCACTGACAATACCCTGGACACCATGGCTCATGATACATCACAAAGACTTGCTGTCTTTGGTCACAGATGTGCCAGCAAGATGCAAACAAACTATTTTTTTCACTTCTAAACTATGTCATCCATAATGTTGTGTGCACTGCAATATTTATGCAAAACTGTGCAATTACTGATAATTAAACATTCACCCTCTGCTCTTACTGGTGGAATGTGCAATCAACGAAGAATCAATCAAATTTAGCCATAAATCTTCCAACACTAAATTGGCCAGTGTTTAAGTTTGTGTCCGACCCCTTACCAAATCACATTCAGTCAATTGTATTTATTCACTGTACCACAGATTAAGTTCTGAATACATTGCAAATTGAAACAGGATAACCTGAGCTCATTTTTGAGAGTCAAGGAAAAGTCTCTGAGTACTTTTGCACATGTATTTTTCAGTTTTTAAAAAAAATAAAAATAAGGTGTTATTTCTGTTGTTTTTATAAGGGCCGCACAAATTTTACAGCATTTTAGTCAATTTTATGTTTGTAAAATTTTTGCAAAAATGCAAAAGAAAGCCTTAATTTAATTTTTGTCACATAGTTACCCTAAATGTAGCAAACGCCTTTGAATGTTGTTGACTACACATAACACACTGCAAAATTATTCTTTTGTTTGTCAGAATCTGTGTGTATATTCATAGTGTTAATAAACGTAACAGTGTAAATGTCACTCTGTAGGCTACTTTTTCTTAATTATGCTTTTCTTGGTAATTAGGATACTTTTGTAATTTGTGCAGTAACCTTCCAGTGAGTGTTTTTCAGTCGCATTCTTCTTCCTACACAAGGTTCAGCCAATTAATGTTTGATCTCAAACTAAACTGTGTAAACATATTATCATATGCATTAACTAAAGTCTCCGTCTCCCATTACCAGAGCTAGATTTGAGTTTAGATAAATGTTTCAAGATCCCTCAAACTTTTAAATGCACTGAGCAAAAGTAAATGAATATTTGATGCTGGACATTAGAAATGATTAAAAAATGGCTTTGCTTTTAAAACATGACAGCAAAATAAAATGTATTATCAAAGAATGATGGGCCCACAAGAATATCATTGCATCTAAAGTAACAAAGGGCTAAATGAGTCTTTTTGATCACAAAGTATGGTCTATATAATATGTATAGAATGTAATCTCAATGTACTACATTTGCTGTGTTGCAATTATGACCATAAACTTCTGTGGCTTACTAGGATAGAAAAACGTACATCAGATGATCTCTTCTGAATGTCACCATTGAAATATTCTGTGAACTTGGACAATTGTTATATAGTGTTTTTCAACTGCTTGGTTAAGTATGTGACTTTGGACGTAAACAGTTTTCAACAATAATCCCTATTTCTAACACAGGTCCTTGAACTAATGGAAACCCTTGCAGTAAAATGATGAGGGGAAATGGATTTGACTTAATTTTTACATCACTGCCCTCTGCTGGATCACAAAAATAATGCCTCGTTAAAATATAAGATAAATAAACGTTCATTTAAATAACGAGAACACTGACATTATTCTCAAACGGACATAGTTTGATGAGCCTGCAGATCACGAACAATGTAGTGATGATTCCTCGTCAAGCGTGTGTTTAATAACTTTGTGCCACAGGCACGGTGATTAGGATGAAGTAAACACCAGAAACCCTGCTTAAAATTATGAAAAGAAATGTCTCTTATTACCACCATGTATTGAACGAAGTAAGCCCAGTAACGCAGCTACAGCTCTGTACAGTTCAAAAACGTGGCAGATTCTATTATTAAGAATATTTATTTATTTTGTGTGGTATTTTAAACATTATAAATAGTCTGAACGTTAGAGAAAAACAACTAAAACGTCAACATTTAAATTAAAATGAGCTTTTAAAAGTTTTAAAAATATATATACCGTTCTTAAAAAGTAAAAAAAAAATACTTAAATGTAACTATTAACATATATTATTCAGTTCATTAACACCTGGAAATGTTAAATATAGACTATTAGGGATGTAACGGTATCAGAATTTCACGGTTCGGTAATACCTCGGTATGAATGTCACGGTACGGTATTTATTGAATCATTTACAGGAAAAAAAAAACTTTTGAAAATACTCCAAAAAAGTGCCAAAAGTGTCAATGACATACAAATTAGCCATCTATCTGTTAGCTTTGAAACAGGAACTTAAATTTTAATAACAAAAAATTATTAAACCATGTAAAAAAATAAAGTTTCAATTTAGTATTGTTGAAAACTCATCACATTCAACATTTAATCACTCACTTAGATAGAGATGGGTTTAAAGAAAAATTATCATATAATTATAATCTGGTAAAAGCTGGTATCTCTGGGTATTTACAATGTCCCCTGCAACAGAAAAAACCCCTCTCATTTGGGACTGAGGTTTCTGGGACAAGAGAGATATGACTTGGCCCATGTTGACAGCAGTGGGGTAACGTTGTGCATTGTCTTTCCCCCACTTGAGAAGACAAACCATGAGTGAGATAGAGGTCTCTTTGCGGTACAAGTCAATGTCTGCATCAATCTGAACAGTGCTGTGTTTCTGCAGTCCCCATGACTGTTACCGTACGTTCACACCGAAAGCGGCGAGAGCGTCCAAGGTCGCTCTGGCCGCCCTGGCGACAACGCTGTCTGCCTTCAGCTCCGGCGGCGAGAGCGTCAAAACTCGCTACATTGATCTCGTACTTAAAGGAGCCGTTGCAGCATATCAGTTACATTCCTGCATAAGGCATGTTTTTAGCGTGAAAATGTTGCGCACTTTTTATCAAATTCATATAACAATGGAAGATCAAGTTGCGTGTGGTGTGGCTTTGCTCTATTTATCCAATATGTGTCCATATGTCTGAAATATCCTGAAGCAGCAGTACTGTTTTGTACTGTCACATCGCGTGAGATTCCCGCTTTTTAAAGATAAATTTATATAACATTAATGAACATCAGTAACTCGCCAGTGACTTATTTAATGTATGTTCCTGTAAGAAAACATTGTAAATAATTGGAAATCCGGCGACCGCAATAATCAAACCCTTAGGAACAACTGTGGTCGGAACCAAAGTTCACAGGTCTGTGTTCCCTGAACTGCTATCAAGCGGTGGACGTCTTCATTCTGATTGCTTGCCGCCGAAACGCGTTATAGCTCATTACCATAAAGTTGACTTCATTTCAACTCTCCTCGACGCTCACGCCGGCGAAGACGCGCCGCTCTGCTCCTCGCCGCTTATCGTCGCCTATCGCCGCCGGCTCTCATTGAAAATGAATGACTTCCGGCTACTTTGACGCTCTCGCCGCTTTCGGTGTGAACGTACGGTTATTAGTCGTATTCCCCAACTTGCAGGCACGTGCACACATAGGGCTCAACCTGTGCAGTGCACATGCCCTTTTTAGTCTTGGATAGAAAATGCCCTTCCAAAACGATCAAAAGTGCCCCCGCGACGCGACACAACCTCCGTCCAGTCCAGCCCTTCAGTAGGCGCGCGACAACACCTCTCTTGGTATGCGCGCCCGAGTCATGCGACTTCGGTAATATTGAAAAAATTTAATATTGCGGTATGACGGTATTTACAATACCGTTACATCCCTATAGACTATATGTCATCATATTCTTATATAAATCATTTTTGATTCATTGAAGTATCATGTACATTTGGCATATTTGATTCCTCTGCGTACCACTAGAAGGAAGCCTGCGTACCACAGTTTGAGAACCACTGCCTGATGTTATGAGGTTGAATTCAAAATTTATATTGTATATTTGTTAAAAATAAATGTTTTATCTGTATTTTATTTTTTTGAAAATTAATTTTCCCTTAGAATCTTTAATTGCATATTCTCTCCTTCCTTAAAGGTTGTTGCTAGATCAGATATGGTTGAGGTCGGAAGTTAACGAGAGTTATTATTTATCACATTTCCCATTATTTGTACATTTAATTTACCCTCCTCAAAGCCTCTGTTTACACTGCCAGTTAAATTTTTTTGTTCATGTATGTGTAACCCCGCCGGTCCAACGCCACCCAACCTGCTCCGAGCTGGTATCGAACAGGCAACCTTTCACAAGGGAGTCGGTAGCTCTACCAAGGGCCTCCTAAATACCCAAAGACATGGCCTCTAGCATCTGTCGCTAGAGCACCTTTAGAGGTCAGAGGAGTGAGGTTTATGTGAATAGCACTTTACTAGCTGCCCTCTGTTACACATGACAGATCTGTTCTATGACTGTGTCAACATGAAAAAAAAAAAAAAGCATGAGTTACAATATTCAGAGATCGGTTTCAGGCCTCCTTCATATGTGGAATTAAATAAGATAAAAATCAGGGAAATCAGATTTATTGAGGCATTCCGTTTTGTGGTACTTCTCTGCGATTTAATAACGTAGAAGGAAGAGTTTGTGTGGAGACGGCAACACAGTAAACAACAACAGAGAAAACATGAGGAGGAAAGTGGTCACAATTTGCTCCCACCGGACCTGAGATCTCTCTCTCTTACCCACAAATACCTCTGAATGGTGGAAAATACTAAATAAATCATAAGAGTAAGCTGAGATGACGGCCATTTCCATCCTACTTCGGCTCCTCCGCCTCAAAATCATAAATTTGGGTGAACTTCTTCGTAAATTGTATGACAAATGTAAACACATGAAACGGATATGGGTCACAATTAAAACAATGTGTAAACAAACAGGCAAAAAAATCAGATACATGCAACAAATCGGAATTGGCCATTAAGACATGACAGTGTAAACATGACCAAAACATCACTTTTTTTTCATCACTTCTGGTCACATGGAATGCCTTACAGGAGGGGCCATCTATCAGGGTGTCTTTTGTTTGTGCTTTGCTTTCATCCATTTTTGAAATTGTCTTCTGTGAGAAAAGACAGATTTAGCAATTTAAGACACTGCAAGAAAAAAAAAGGAAATCTTGTATCTCAATGACCATCGTCATGTTTGTTGAAATGTCAAATCAGGCTAAAATGGTGCAGTCTGAGCCTAACGTATCTACTTGTTAAGTCATGACATATAAAATACTGTGTCCGAGTCCAAGCCGCTACTCATTTAAATTGAGAAAATATTTGTTTGACCCCTTTTTAGTTATACGTGGCAATAAAAGTGAATTTTATATAAAAGTCATGGTCTACAAGAAAGCCTCTGGAATCAGAGACATTTTAACAATTCATAATTTTTTTTTTCACTTTTCCTTGTAGGGTTATAATAAAATTTGAAGAGCAGCTACAAACTAATTCCCCTACCTCCCTCACTTGCAACCTGTGCAAAAATAATAATAATAATAATAAAACAGTCTAGAAATAATCTACTTCCCCAAACAGTAGCTCATGGTGTGCATGGCTATGGAAGCAAAATAGGGCCAAAACACTTAAGATGACATCTAATTGGTTGAATTTAGATTGTTAACATGCAGTTTGATCATGTTACAGTTAAAATTGTGTTTTTTAGTAGACATGCAATTTGTCCTCTCTTAACTAGCCATTTTATAGGCCATTTCGAGGGATGTAAATAATAACAATGGTCCTAATTTATTTCCTGTACATTTTGAATTTCCATAGCTTCCAAGAATCCAAAAAGCTCCAGACATTGATAATGTTATGGCAGCCATTTTAGCATTAAGATATGATTAAATTGAATCTTGTTACAGTTCTGAAATAGTTTGGCAACAAGTGTTCATGGGCCAGTGACATCACCACATTAAAATGGTCCAATAAATGGCAAATAATGTCTGATGACTGTATTTTGGCCCCAATTGCCTTCCACACATCTAAAATCTAATTTTTTTTAATGAACACCCTGTTTTTACCAATACCTCAAATTACTGCGCCATAAATTGGTCTTACTGTTAACCAAGTAGCCATATCACTCTCAATTTTTTTCCTTCACTTTGCCATGATAAATAACACTACCACACACAAGTTTACTCTCCAATTTTATTGTCAAATTTCCTCTCACATAACTCCATAGGTGAGAACCCATTTTTATCAGATCACTTTCCTGTATTTTAAAAATAAACCATCAGAGCATATAAACACTGTAAACCCATTTGAAACCTATGTGATGGATGCGAGTTAAGAGTCTGACGATGAGTCTTTGACGTCCGTGCTTTCGGTGGCCTCGCTGACCTCGCTCATTTCTTTACTCTCTCCTCCGCTGTCTCCATCTCCCTCCTTCTCTCCATCCTGCACCGTCAGCTTCTCCACCAGGCCCGTCACAGATGTGTCCTGAGACGGTGGAGCCTCGGAGCCCCACAGACGCACACCTGGCTTCTGCAACTGCACATCAGGGAAAAGTTAAGCCAAAAATACTTCTATACAAATAAGTCTGCAGTGTATACTTGCTAATTAGTGACAATAAATGTGAAGGGAAGGGATCAGAATAAACACAAAAATATATTTACACACCATTAGCTTTTTACTTTTTAAAGGTGAACACAATTTAACCCCACTTAATTTTCGATAAAAACTCTGTAAAAGGTGCGACTCAACTGCACTGACCATATTTAGACGTGTGAATGTGTGATATCTGTTATAGCAATTTAGACAAACACTTTCCTACCTACAATAATTGGCCAACATATCAAAGATAAAAATATATTAGAGACTTTGAATAGCCATTTAAAAACCACCTAGTTTAGAATCTGAATTGGCACCAATCCTCTTCTGAGTTCAGAACAGATAAAGAGGCCGTTATTACAACGTGTAAAAACTCCTGAAGGCAAATGGAGTATGTTTAGGTCTTTCCCATAAGATTTGAAAACCTTTCACCAGTGTTCTTCTTCCACATATGTTCAGTGGGTGTAGAGGGTCAGGTATGTTTGGGAGATTTGTTTATTCATCTTCATTTGAAGATTACAAAGTGAAAGTGAAGATTGAAAGTGTATTTTGAAGCAGTATCTGTATCACATAATTATGTATGACTGCACCAGCACATACCTCATCTGCCATCTGCGTGAGATTTCTCTTCATGGCGTAAGCATCTTCCCCATCGGCATAATATTTGGGTTCCACTTCGCTAATCCTGCAACACAAATTAATATAACCATTTTACAGTGCGGTATGAGTACATGAGTCAAAGACAAAAAGGGGAGTTTCAAGCAACAAAACACTCAAGTATAATACAGGTACATTATAAAATGTCCCGTGTATAATTTTGAAGAAAAGTAAGTATTATTTGATTGTCTTTACATAAGGCATCCATTTAAATGTAATTAAGCCCATACAGAAATCCGACATACGGCAATATGTGAAAAAAAATATAAAATTTTGGCTGAACTATCTAAACATTTGTACATATATGTAATTCCAATGGTTGAAGAAAAATATGTATATATGATATTTTATATATGCGAAATCCAAACATGAACTTGTTTGTCACACATGTAATGTTGTCGTACATCAGATTTCTATATGGGAGTTTCAAAAAAAAAAAAAAAAAAAAAAAAAAAAAAAATATATATATATATATATATATATATATATATATATATATATACACTATAAAAAAAAGTGTATTTAAGAATCACTATAAAACCTCTAAATACTCATGAATTGTCATTTTAGATCTATATACTCAAACATTCATATATTTTGCTAGCAACAACTTAAGAAGAAATCGAATAATTTAGTATCATCAGTTCTTCTACAAGTACGAGTAGGTAAGAGAGAAAAGATAAAATAGAGAAAAAAGATAAAAGAGAGAGTAGGTATTAAGATACAACATCTCAGATGTTGAAGGTTTACATTTTGTTTTATATTAAAGTTATAGGGAAAGAGTTAAATGAGTTAGTTGATTTTTCTTTTATTCTTTTCTTTTATTTGGCATGGTCCCGTTTCCTTTGTCACTGTCTATTGAGGCAACAATACCCTTTTTCTTTTCTTTGCTGCATCTCTAAACTACTTTAATCTTAATTCAGCAATTCATTTTTTCAAAAGCTAATTAGATAAAGTAAAAAGTAACTTATGTAACATTTTCAAAAAAGTATCTCAAATATTATTACTATTTTTTTTAAAGTAATGCGTTACTTTAATCATTACTTATAAAAGTAATATTATTACGTAATTCCCCAACACTGATAATTACATAACAGAGATGGGTAAATTGAAGCGATACTCACTGAAACTTAAGTGTGTTGGAGTACAAGTGAAGAGCAGCCCGATTACTGAAATACACAAAGCAACATGATCAGAATAAAAATCACTTCTGCAAATCTTTCAAACCAAACATAACAACAAGAACACAGGCATCAAAGGATCATACCTCTTCCTGACATGTAAAGAGACATATTTGGCATTGAAGTTCTCAATCATGGCTCTGCTGGCTTGATCCATCAGTTTTTGAGCCAGTCCAAGACGCCTGTGTGAGCGTTTAACTGCCTGTATGAACACACAGCAAAGCGTTTACTTTTATTCACACAGACAAAATGAAACTAGAGCATTATATCAGCCAAAATGATGAGAAACAACAAATCCTTTCAGATTAAACACACTAACCAGTGAAGTAATGTGTCCATGAGGCACATCGTCAGGATCCTCCTCCCTGAGGAATTGAACACAAGCAACTAGCACATTTAATTTAACTTTTTAGACAAATTTCAGCATTAGCTTATATTTATTACATTATATTAAAATATTAAAGTATGGCAGTTGCAAAACACATACAAACAGAAACCTATTAATATTAAGCCTACAAAAAATGCAGTTCCAGTGACCCTATAATTCAAATATGAAGGCAAAATAAATTCCTAGATGAGTTTCTGTTATTGAATTTACATGATATGATACTAACGTCACACAGGTAACTTATCCATTTTGCTGAATATCAGCATGTCAGTGTGGAAGCAAATGTGATAGCAATTTTATACAACAGTTCAACAGACAAATCAATAGACTTATACTGATATTCAATATATAGCGATAATGAACATGCACAATATTGATATCGTGGACGTCAAAATACCAGGAATAATCATAATTTATAAAAAAAAAAATTCTTAATGTTTAATTATCTATTAAACTCAAAAGTCAATCATTTTATTAAGTGGAGCAAACAATTTAATAGCCTTTTTTGTAATGTGTTACCTTTTGAACTTTCTAATTATTTTGCAATTTAATTAGTTTTAAACATTTGTTTACTTTGAAAGTGTACATACAATAAAGTTATATATATTTTTACAAAATTCTGAACAGAAACGACTGCAGATTCTGTTTGGCCCTAGTTATCAGTCTCAAAATCTAACAAGTTATTAATTATGTGCATCGGTCAAAAAATCCATATTGGTGATTCTCTAGCAAAAAAACATTTACCTTCGATAGAATTGCAAAAATATCTAATTTATATTTTCATTACAATTTTTCTTAAAAGAGAAAAAATTTTGTATTAGAGATTTTGAACAACATAAAAATAGAGAAAATGATTCAACGCAAGCTATTAAAAAAAAAAATTCCAATAAATACAAAGCAAAAAAAGCAGAAAAACTTACATTTTTGCCAGAACATATCCCACTATCTTCCCGTTCTCATCCTCTGCGATGTAGGACAGCTTTAACAAAATGAACACAGCTGATCAACAAAGCTCTAGCATATGACAATTAGTCAGCATAGTATATAATTATGTACAATTGTAGATGAGCATCAGTAACAACTGAGGTAAAGTTGGTTTTATATTCGCATGTTCAGGCTTTGGCATTCAATAAAATAGTAAAGCAAAATTTTAAAAAGCTAATGCCAATTAATTAATAGTACATTTTTTATATTATTGTTTATTATTTTTATTATTGTCACGCTTCTTCGAATATTCAGTCTGAAAATGCCTCTTCATGGAGGATGGACTCTCATGCACTTCAGGGGTGTGATTTTGTTTTTTTTCCTTTGCAAAAGTTAAAAAATCTTGACAATTCTGTGGGTCCGTCTATAATCTCAGATCTTTATTTATTATTTTCAGTGACTACATTTACTTTGACATCAGTAATCAAATAACTTAATCTTAATCTGATTAAGACAATAAAATAATTTAGGTGTTTACATGAGTTGCTTTTTAAATGCTCCCTTCATGATCCCGTTTTACATGTTATAGCACACAGATCGAATAACGTCATTGTGTCACCACGCTATCCACGTTTTCTCTGCAGTTTGAAGTAGTAATGCATTACAATATTGAGTTACTCCACAAAAAAGTAACTAGTTGCATGACTTAGCTACGTTTTATGCCAAGTAACGTGTTACGGTACTTTAGCATTACTTTTTCTTACCTGGCTGAGGCTTGATCTCTTTCAGAACTTGCAGGGTTTGTTTGTTTATTTATTTTTTTTTAATAGAGGAGCTCTGCAATTAATGATGCACTGTATAAGCTACATCTTCAACAAAAAAATAAAAAGAATAATAATGCTCAGTACTTCCTGACCCCAGAGCTATACATACTGCAAATACAGATTAATGAAAGTTTACTTTTGTACTTTGTCTAATTGGTTGAGTAAAATCACTGTCTATTGAGAAAATCCCCTTTTCATTTCCCCTTTCAATAAATTTTTTTAAAGGCTTATCAATTAAACTAAAAAGTAACTTCCATTATATTTTTTAAAAAGTATCTTTTATTATAACTTTAAGTAATGTTACTTTAATCGTTACTTAGAAAAATAATACTATTATGCAACTCACCTTACATCTGATTGATATTATAAATATCAGATATTGCAATTTTTTGTTTTGCATATTGCAATTGCATATTGCAATATAAATACAATTTCACCAGATGAGAAGATTTAATTCATTTAGATCAATTGAGATGATCAAGTCTTTTTCTGTGCAGTGGATTTGCATAAAATATAATAAATTACAAGCAGAAAAAAAACAAATTAAACAATTAAATGTAAAATAGAATGGTCATCATTGTATAAATAATTTTCAAAAATACAATTTAATAAATATCATTATCTGCAATAAACAATCTAATCCTGCAACGTGACTATAGCAGATACACACAGTGCGATATCGATGCCCAAATTATATAGTTCAGCTCTAACTCGTGTTATCCCAACACTGTTAATTTTGTTTTGAATTCAAGTCAGGTTATTAGCTGGCCATTCTAGCATCTTTATTTGCTTTGCTGAAAACAGTTGAATGTTTTCTCGACTGTGTTTAAGATCATTGTGCTGCTAAAGCATCCACCCTGGTTTCACTGTCCTGGTAATAAGTATGACTTCAAAAATAAGGCTGGGCTATTTGGCCTAAAATCAAAATTTGGATTAATTGAACATTAACTCGATTACGATTAATGACAAATTATTATTATTATTATTATTTTGCCCTCATAGTTTACTGAAAGGTTTTGGACAGTAAATATGCTCACATATAACAAGTAAAAGATTTTTTAATAAAAGGTGCATTATTGATTTTAAAATAATTCGCATTTACGATCTATAATTATTTATTGCACATCAACATTGAACAACTGAAGTTAAAACACACATTACCTGAAACGAACAGTCACTTTTTTTATAAAAATAAATTTATTGCACTTTTGGAAACAAAATATATTATTTTCAATGTTTTTCAAATTAAAAGTAGAAAATAGGCAGAATCTCTTCTAAACAAAAAACTCATATCCTTTAAATAATATTTTTAACAATGCATTTCTTGTATAATATAAATCATTTTATTGTAATGGAAAATTTGCCATCTCAAGGCATCTCTGGTTAAACACAGAAGTTTAAATAAGCCTAAACAGAGCGGTAGGAAAAGTAATTGAAAAAAACTAAACTGAAAAAAATGTAATCGATTATAGGTTCTGAATGTTGATTTTAATTACTTTTTGATTAATCGCCCAGCCCTATTTCACAACAACATAAGCACTATTTAATTGGGCTGGGCAATTTGTCCTAAAATCAAAATCTTGATTAATTGACCATTTTAACTCGATTACGATTAATAAACAATTATTTTATTTGTTTACTTTATTATTGCCCTCATACTTCACTGACAAGATATGTACAGTAAATATGCTCTTTTTTTAAAAGTGAAAGATGTTCAAATGTAGGGTGCATCCCTTGACCTTAAAATAATTGAAGGAAATACACAATATCTACTGCCTATGATTATCAACGTTAAAATCAAAACATACTGACATTAAAACATACATTGCCTAAAATGAACAGCCACTTTTTCTTATAAAAAAGTGAAAACAAATAACTTACACTTTTGGAAAATGTATTATTTTTTATGTTTTCAAAAGTAGAATATAAGCATTATTTCTTCAAGATAAAATAACTTTTTATATATCCTGTATATACTTTGTGTATATCCTGTTTCTTGAATCTTATGTAAGCAAATATTTTTATGTAAATAATAATTTTATCATAATAGAAAATATGCCGCCTCAATGCATCTCTGGTGCAGCTTCTAATCATCGTCAATGTATTGCAAACGTACGATGTGTTGTTTAGCAATTCCATGCAAATGTCAACCTTGCCATGAAAAAACCTACATTTTCGCCAAAATAGCAAAACCGTTTCTGCGTTTTTTGCGTAGGCTTGAATTTTACAGTAGTTTAAAAATCTCTGTCAGTGTTATCAAACAATAATATTTGATTTAAGTCACACAAGTGGCAATTTCACATCCATAACGAAGCTTTTTAATCATAAATGCAAAAACGTAAAATCAATCAGATTTGTTCTATGGTAATCCAACTCTTATCATTTTGCTTTGCATCATTTCTTTTGGCTTGTGCAGTTTAATTCACAGAATTTCTACAAAATATGTTGTATACTGTGAACTTACAGACTTTTTTGTCACATCCATAACGCATGTTTATTTTCCTCCTTTAAATAAAAAATATGTTTACAGATATTTTTCTGTTTCCAGAGCTCTGTGGCTAGTTGTTTTGAAATGTATAAAGAGAAGTTTCAATATAATGTTAACATATACTTCCTCTGTCAACCTATGTTTTGAGATTTTACTGCAAATGTCACATTCATAACACTGGAATTGCTCAGTTACATTTTTTTAAGAGATTAGCGAGTATGCAAAAGCTGTGCTAGACAATATAAATCAGCCTTAACAGTGCGGCGGTGATGTGATTGCACATGCAGTAGGAAACAAATCCAAAAAATGTACCAGGAAAAATTAGATCAATTATAGGTTCTGAATGTCCATTTCAATTACATTTTCGATTAATCGCCCAGCCCTACTATTTAATTAACTGTGGACAATGTTGTACTTTACAGTCATTGGCTGCTAATATGATTTCCCTATTTAAAATTGGCAAAGAATATTTTTCTGAAATTATATTAAGGTGAAAGTCAAAATAAGTGCAAACATAAAACCCAACTTTACACCAATTCAGTAACAAACCTGAGGCCAGGACAGGCCATGGTAGAAGTAGTACTTCATCTGATAGTTCTCTGGAAGACACAGCAGGTTACAGTGCTGCATGTTCATCAGATCCTCTGGCTGGAGAAATTAAAAACAGCTAATCATTGAGTCAAGCTGACACATGAATCATTGGCACTAAACTACACTAGAGTTAGCAGATATAGCATATAATAATAATATTCAGAGAGACGGTGTATCGCTAACTTAGACTATTCTTTTTTGCTGAGAGAGAAAAGAAGTGAACGTTTAAAAAGAATAAGACGCGGCCCCTTTAAATACGAGCAACGTTAAAAAACGAAGACTAAGAACTAAAGGCAAAAAAATTAACATAATTGAATGATTAAAAAATTATTATCAGCACTCAATGTTTCATTGTCCAGAAGTTAAAGTGTCTATGATTATTGGAAAAATCATTTTGACACTCATCTCCTGTCTTATGGCTGTACCTTTTTATTCTAGTTTACTTACCCGTGCGTTGCGTATATTCATGTTGACCGCTGACCTGTTTGATAAATATGCTATATAATATAAATACAGGTGTCAAATAGGCAAAAGATCTTCAACCGAAGCCAAAAAGCACGCAGATGGACACAGCTACACCTCAACAACCATGTTGTCCATGACAGGAAGACGTATGTGCGGGTTGTTAAAGCGCTTCCGGTGATGACTGTGATAAAAGTCCTTGGGGAAAAATAGTTCATTCATTCATTTATTTATTCATTTTAAATAAATAAAAATAATCTCTTAAATAAACGCCAATCTTGGGAACCACCAATTTATCCAGCATATTTTTTATGCAGCGGATGCCCATCCAGCTACAGCCCATCACTGGGAAAATATATTAGGTCAGTCAGGTCTTTTTAATTAACATCAATAACATGGGGATACATAAAACATTCATTTGTAGTAATATTGTTTGACCTGAATACAAATTATGCAAATTCGTCGTGCAGCTAGTTACACAGATTAGTATAAGAAAAAAAAACAATTCATGAAAGAAAAACAAATATTTAAAGAAACGAAATAAAATAAAAATCAAAAGAAATAAAACATAAATATCTCAAACCATAAGTAAATTATTAGAGTACTACATATCAAAAGGGATGTGATCATTTAAAAGTAATTGGTACTCAAATAGTCCACGGTACCTAAAAGGTGCATATTAGTACTCAAATGTACCTAAAAAGTACCTTTGAGGTACCATTATAGACGCTTCAGGTACAAATATGTACCTTTTGAAAATTTATTGCCCCAGTGACAGCTCCTGTACCTTTATTTCCAAGAGTGTATTACAGTCTATTCTATGCCAAATTATTAGCTTACCCTCCATATATGTTGCAGCAGAAATCAAGGCCAGAGAGCCTTTTTACAGAATTTTGTTGTGCAATTTTGAGTATGTGTTAATTGTAGCCTCAGTTTGTCTTTATCAGCTGACAGGAATGTTACTGGTTTGCTCTTCTTCTTGTTCTCCTCTTCAAGGTTCTGTGTTCAGATATGCTTTTTTGCTGACCTCATTTGTAGAGGTTTTTTTTTTTTTTTTTGCATTACTCCTGTCTTATGTCATATATAGCTGAACCAGTATAATCTTTCTCTTCAAACTCCTGCCATCAACAAGCCGTTTTCACCCACGGAACTGGATATTTTGTCTTTTTCTTACCATTATCTGTAAGCTGGAAAGTCCAAGTAGATCCGAAACACTTTCTGAAACACTCATACAAGCCTGTAGCCCGCTTTAATAGGCTACCTTTACTTTTATTTTTCTTCAACCTGCAGTCACTTCAGAGCTCAACATATATGAAAAGACCCATCACAAAACTCTCTTTTAAATTCATTTTCTATGGGAAGTTTTATAATGTTATATTTGTGCATATACATTAGATTTATCATTACTGAAGCTAAATCTGGAGCTTATCTAACAAAATAACTTATCATAATGGTCCAAATATTTGTACACCCAAATTTATATGTTATAGAAAAATCTTAAATAAAATTATTAAAAGGAGGAAAAATCAAGAGAAACAAAATATATTTACAAATTATTTAGACAACAGTCCTGTCTGGTTCTCAAATCTGATTGGCTGGTAGCCGTGTAATATTCTGCTCCCTCACCCTTCACCCTTGTGTATTACTCCATCCACATACAGCAACAAGCAGAAACACTCTAAAGTTTGATAAATATTACTGCGTTTGGACAACATTATGTACTTTTAGGGCTTTTTTAAGTTGACATTGTAGTTGTTTAGATATGCAGTTCATTTATAAGGATGGTGCCTGTTTCAAAATATTTATAATTTCTGAGAGACAGCACCTCGGTGGTCATAGCCAAAGATGGTTGACAATATCTATCCACAAATCTAAAATGTTAATATTCCTACAAAAAAAAGTTGACAACATTTTTTTTCCATAACATAGATAAAGGACTTTTTTCAGAGCTTAACACTGCTGTAAATTTGAAATGGACTTGTTTAACAAATTGCCCTGGTATCAGTGGAACATGTAATAAAATGAAATTTGGCAAAATAATTTTATAAAATTTAATTTTATAAATTAGTAACTTTCATTAATAAATTTGAGTAAAAGGTGGTTAATTATAAAAGTTTTAAAAGCAAATTCAACTAACAATATCTATCACTCAAAAAATGTAGTAATTTTCACATGATTTATTCAAATGGTTTTTGCTAAGAAAAATCAAGTTTTTAAACTACTTAAAAATAATTGTGCAATAGTGTTTCCACTATTTTAGTAAACATTCAAGTAAATAGCACATAAGATTTTTACAGTGTATTGTCTTGGTTGAAAGAAAGAAGAAATGCCCGCACATGCATGGTTTTACCTTATCGCAAACCCAACAGCAATCTGGTAGTGATTGCTCTGCTTTTTTTCGGGGTTAATAATTAATTAATTAATAATTAATAATAGACTTTAATACTGCAGGGAGATATCTCATTGCAAATATATATAATGACATTTCATGTCACATTCAGCCTTATAATCTTAATATATATATATATATATATATATATATATATATATATATATATATATATATATATATATATATATATAAGACCTGTTTTGTTCAAATGCACTAATATATACCTATAAAACAATGAAAATTGTTTAAAATTTGGCGTACTCATTTATGCGGAGCACTGTATGTTTATTTTTGGTCTAAACTAAAAAATGTTGGGTTCCACACAATACCCCCATGTTGTCCCAACACAAATCGAGTAATTTAACTTAAATGTTTTTACAAATTTAAGTGAGTTGAACATAAAACAATTAAGTTGTCAGAAAAAAAACTCAAGAATTATGTTGATTTAGATAATTAAAAATAGTATGATCAAGTTAGAACAATCAGTTCTGTGATTCCTGTTACAATTAAATCGCGCATAGAAAAAATGCATCAGCCAGACACAGATGCTTTAAATGCAGCAAACATACAGCGTGGAACCATTAAAAGTTTCCATTAAGACAGAAAAATTGTTGCATGATCAAGAAACTGTTTAGACCTGGGGTTCCCAAACTTTTCAGTACGCGAACCCCAAAATAACAATGCCAGTGACTCGCAACCTCCACATTTCTTGGAAGTGATTATAAATATACAAACGTTGCACACACAAAAGGCTTCTATAAACATGAGCATATTGACAACACAAGTGCAACAGTCTAACAACCATATCATTTTATAGTCATTTATTCACTTGTTTAATTTATAATTCCCCTCACCTAAAGAGACTGGTGGGCACAATGAGTTCAGCCCCATATTCATGGTTTAATTTTGAAAACTGCCACTCAGAGATCATTCCCATTGTTCAGTTGTGGCCTTTACTTATGTTTAATGTATTTGATTGCCATAAAGATGTCAGAAAGTTTAACCTGGTGCTAAAAAAATCAATCTGCTGCGGCTGACACGTTTGCTGTGTTGTTAATCTAACATAAACACCAATTCTATGACAAAAATAAACTGTAAGGCTGATGGCTTTTTATTTGCATGTTGTTGCTTTGTTATGTAACTATTAACTACTATTTTTATCTTCTGTGGGTTATGGATGAAATATGGTAATTTTATTAGTATAATAAGTTTATTTGACTTTTTGGAAATCACCAAGAAACCCCTTGTCATTGTCCAGCGACCCCCTCTTTTGAAATCATTGGTTTAGACTTGATGTCACCGCTGTTAAGATGTAGGGCGCCTACTGTAGAGTGACTGTATGAAATCACCAAATGACCTTGAAATAGAACTAAATAGACTACAGTATGTAACATTGTCAAACACAGAGATGTCCAAACTAGGGCCAAAGTTGGCCCATGGTAACCTTTGATTTGGCCTGCCATCCCATCTGAGAAAAGAGAGAAAGATGGGGATTGTTTAGAGAGTGTAATTTCTAATTGAATGTAATCTTTTGTTTGTTGCATTGCTAAGATCCAAAAAGCAAATGGAAATGAAATGTTTCAATTAAATGAGTTTGATTTTTTTTTTTAAATGCACATACAGTCACCCGATGGATAAAAAAAAATGATGACTTTAGTGAATAAAGGCAAAAGCTGATTCTGGTCTAGTGTATTCCGCATTGAATTTCACCGTGCTATAAAAATGCGATTGTATTTTTATTATCATAAGTTATAATAAAGAAATTCAGACTGCATTAGTTAATACAATTTAAAGTAATGTTTTCTATTTATTTTTAAATACAATGAAAATAAACTAGCTATAGCGACTTTAATTTCATTTAGTTTGGTATATTTACCTTCGGCCCAGAGCACTCAACGATATTTGGTTTTTGGCCCTTCATACGAAAACGTTTGGGCACCCCAGGTCAAACACATGCACAACCTGCATGTATTCTGTCAGTGCTGCATGATCTTGGTTCGTTGCACCACCTGCTGGTTTATCAGCATTAAAAGTACATAACAAGCCTCGACATATCAGTACAGTTAAAAAAAAAGTTATACAATAAAGTGCCCATGTGTATACAAATACAATATGAACTGAAAGCATTGGAGAAATTTGGACACACCTGTGGCACCTTAACTATGCTTTATTGTAAAAGTGTCTATTATAATACAATAGAAAACACTAGTATACACTAGGCAGAACTTTTACACAAAATTATGTTTAAGCATAAAAAAAATACGAACATAAAGCAGTCAAGACTGTCAAAGCAACATCGCCGTCACTCAATACATATAACATTAAAGGGATAGGTCACCCAAAAATCACTTATTTACTCAGCCTTTGCTTAAGTTTTTTCAACTGAACACAAAGGAAAACAGCTATTCACTTCCATTGTTTTTTCTAGAGATGTTAATGGCTGTTTTTTCCAACATTCTTCAAAATATTTTGTTTTGGATTCAACAGAAGAAAGACATTCATAAGTTTAAAACCACTTTACTGTGAGAAAATCGTCATTTTTAGCTAAACTATCCCTTTAAGTTGTTTTTTTTATGACGCTTTATCCAATGTCAAAAATGATAGCAAGCAGAAATACACCATCCCCGAGTTTAGCTCACAGTTTGATAGTGATGTAACAATGTACATCAGAGCTCATCAGGACTATTTTTACAGAAGGATGCGTCATGTTATGCATATGCTTTGTAAGACATACATAATTGTGACTCAGACAACTATTGATCCCAAATTGTTTCTGGAATTTCTCCTCGTTTGTGGTCCAATTAAACAGCTTATTTATATATTTCAACAAAATACATGAACGCAAAAGTCACTGCAGTAGCAGACTGTACTTTAAACCACCACCTGCCCATAAAACATTTCTGAAACATAAGCAGCATTTAAGATTAAGACTTTTGCTTGAGAAAAAGGAATGAAACAGATTTGTGTTTCTTAAAGACAGTAGAATGTGGACAAAGGGAATGACTGTGCATTAATATCAGAATACTATTTAAAGGGATAGTTCACCCAAAAATGAAAATATACTAGTTATTTACTTACTCTCAAGTGCTTCCAAACCTTAAGAAGATTCTTTCTTCTGTTAAACACAAAAGATGGTATTTTGTAGAAAGCTGTAGTCTTTCATACAAGTGAATGGAAGTTAATGGTTACAGCTTTCCAACATTTCTTAAGATTTCTTATTTTGTGTTTAAAACCTCATAAAGGTTTGTAACAAGTAAAATAAAACAAAATTTTAATTTTTCCAACATTTTTTAGAATATATTGTGAAAAGTAAAATTTTTAGGCGAACTATCACTTTAAGCTCATTTATGTAACTTTATCCAATGTCAAAAGTGATAGCAAGCAGAAATACATCATCCTCAAGTTTGGCTCATATTTTGATAATGGTGTAACAATGAACATCAGAGCTCAGCTGGACTATTTTTACAGGAGGCTGTGGCACGTAATGCATCTGCTTTGTAAGACTAAACATCATTGTGACTCACTTGGACAACTATTGATCCCATTGTTTCTGGAATTTCTTATTTTGTGTGTAGTTTTGTACAGCTTATCTATACATTTCAACAATACATGAACGCAAGGATCACTACAGTACTAGACTGTACTTTAAACCACCACCTGCCCATAAAACACTTCTGAAACATAAGCAGCATTTAATGTTAAGACTTTAGCGTGAGAAAAAAAGGAATGAAACAGATTTGTGTTTCTTAAAGACAGTAGAATGTGAACACAAGGAATGACAGTGCATTAACATCTGAATAGTTCTTAAAGAGAAGGTTCACCCAAAAATATACTTACAATTTACACACCCGCAGGTGCTTCCAAACTGTTAGGAGATTCTTTCTGCTGTTAAATACAAAAGAAGATGTTTTGAAGAAAGTTGTAGTCTTCCATACAAATCAATAGAAGTTTAATGGTTACAGCTTTCCAACTTTCTTCAAAATATCTTCTTTAGTGTTCAACAGAAGAAAGATACTCGCAGGATTGAAACAAGTAAAAGATGACAGAGTTTTCACTTTCGGGTGAACAGCCCCTTTAACTGCACCAGCAAAAATAATAATGTACAATAAAATATAAAATGAAATAATAATAAGATATTTTAAAGCATTGTTTCTCAACCACGTTGCCGGAGGACCACCAACACTGCATGTTTTGGATGTCTCCTTTGTCTGTCACAACCGTTACAGGTCTTTCAGTCTCTGCTAATGAGCTGATCATCTTAATCAGGTGTGTTTAGTTAAAACGACATGGAAAATGTGCAGAGCTGGTGGTCCTCCAGGAACTTGGTTAACAAACACTGTTCTAAATCATATACCACAAGGAGCTGGTTATGATTCATAACATGCTAAAAAAAAAGGTTTTCCAATCACGTTGGTCTTTCTGTAAATGCAGTGCTTAAACAGAACGAATTTTCAATATTTAGTTTGTTTAAAGTGCTCGTTTCAGGCACTCGACTGCTGATTTTTTGTTTTTAAACAGGCTTCAGCTTCCGCATCTGCTGCTTTCACAGTTTGTGTGGATTCACCCATTTGTATGTTCCCTCGTAGCGGAAGCCCACTTTCTGCACCAGCTCATCAGCCTCAGCGGGACCACGACTTTAACACAGACAGAGAGAATGTGAGATACATTACACATCGTTTCCTGGAAAAAGTCTGTCGATGGTGAGCTGGTTTATATTACCTCCCGTATTTGTATTTGATGGGTGGTGTTTTCTCAGACTCTATCTGATGAAGGAGAGGAGTGAAGATCCTCCAGGCTTCCCTCAACTCATCACTGTGACAGTAGAAGACAGATTGCGTTTACATTAAGCCACTTTTCCACCGCACACGACATTTGGACACGACTGTCGGAATACGCTCTTTTGTGGCAGTCACACAGAACTTTTAGTTTTGTTGTGCACCATGGGAGAGAAGCTGATTCTCGCGTTGTCCGAAATAAAGGAGTGCTAAAGCCAGAGCCTTTATACTCTGTTCATTCACCATGGTTAAATGAATTAAATAATGAATACTAGAAACTCATAGACTGCTAAAAGATTCGAAGGGAAATGTTGAGACATTTAAAAAAATAATAATTTTTATTACTCATTTATAAATAGAAATTGCTTTTTAATATAAACTTTTTTTCTGAAAAAAAAAATAGTATTTCTCATCTTGCGTGCATGGACCTGCTTGGACATCACTGCAGTACATCACGGCCAAGTGCATACAGTCTAGTCGAAAGAGTTTAAATATTTTAATGGATGCGCAGATCAAATTGGATCCGAATTTTCCACATACAGAGATGATCAGAACTCTATGCAGCTCCTGGGCAACTCTCTATTGGAAATCAATGACTTCCGGTCAGTCGCTTGTCGTGTGCAGTGAAAAGGCGCTTTAGTGTCCATCACCTATGATGTTTTTAAAGTAAACACATTTTTTTAAAGTTACTAATAAAAAATTACAAAGCCCAGATGGACAGCTCAGAAACATAAATGCAAGAAATTCAGGAGGGACGATCTCCAAGTTCAGCTCAACTCTCTATGACAAAATAAGTCAGATTCACACCTTCACGTCAAAAGCTTTCTAAATTTAGCTTTCTTGATCTTAGTAGCAATAGATAATTTGCAGTATATTTTAAACAAAAAATAATACTGGAAAATAAATTATTAACAGGATATTTTGATGCATGTAAACACACCTAGTCAGAAACTTACCTGCGTACAAAATGCATCTGACTGCCACAAAAGACGTCCAAAATCAGACGTTCATAAGCATCAGGCAGCTTTACATCCTGTAAAAACAGAGAAATGTATTTTCTAGGGTTGGGTGATGTCGACCAATTTGGCATCGAACAATGTCTAATGTACATTGCGATGGACGATGGCATCGTTGTCATAGGCGGAGATGAATGAATGATTTATGAATAATTAATTCATAACAAGTTAATTATTTGTAGCCTACTGTTTTAACTACCTGACCCGCATGGTCTTTGTTTTACCCATTAACAAATCATAAATAAATAAAGATACGTTACACACAAATTAGCATCTGTCAATCACTTTTTCCGTGAGACTCTGGCATGAATAGGCAGAGTAATCAGAGTCGTTATAAGGGTGTTGACAAACATGGTCGGTAAAAAAAAGGTAACCAACCAACAGAATCTGAGGTTTTCACTAAAATTACTAAGTACTGAAAGTGAAAGACTGAAGCAGTGTAGTGAGGCTGTGACACGTTACCTGATAGATTCAAAAGACAGAAGAGTCGTTAGATAGAGAAAAGATTAATTAAATATCACTTTTAACAACTATAGTAAGACGCGATTCAGAGCTACATCCTTGCTCAAACAAGAGCATGACAGTGTGTGTGTGTGTGTGTTTGTCTGTGTGTGTCTGTGTGTTTGTGCGTTTTCAGTGAACGGAGGGCTGTTCAGAAATGCTAGGTAAAAACAATGTGGATGTGAATAATTTTCGTTGAAAAATGCCATTGTAAAACTAAGACTTACTAGTGTAAACGGGGCCTGAGTGTGTATTAATTGCGAGGGAGTTTGCATCGGGGGCAGGGTGGAGGATCGGCGATGCCGGCTCAGCATCGTGTTGTCTATGAGCCATCGGCAATGGACAATGGTATTGTTTATCGGTCCAACCTTAGTATTTTCATTAAAGGTGACCCAATATGCCACAAACGTCTGCGTGTCACCTTAGTGGCAGATTCAAAACTCCAATGGCAGATGGCTGCTTCTCACTCAGGGCTTTCTATGCTAATGAGGGGGAGATAATCACTAATGGGCGGGGCTTTTCCCTCTGACGACATGTACAAAGAGAGAATGTCAAATCAAAGTCTTTATAAAGCCTACTTTTTATCAAGTCAAATTATAAAAATATAATTTATTTATTTTTTCCATTATAGGCTGGCCATATTCACAGACTGTTTCAGACAATTGTTTAGTGTTTAATGTATAATATACAAGTTGACTTAGTTTATTAAGATAACATGTTTCCAACAGAAATTGAATCTTAAGTAGAGGGTGAGGTTTTATTTATGTGCTGCTCTTCTAATCTTTTACTAGCAGCAAGCTAATGGTTAGAGGGGCATGGCTAGGCATATTTCACCCAACCTGTCAAACTGACATCACAGAAGGACTGCCATTCCAAAGCAAAAGCAAATGGTGAGATTTTGAATAAAGATTACCAAAATAAACAGTTTTTCCTTCCAGTGGAATTAATGTTTACTTTAAAACTAACAATGTTTGCTACACTGTAAAAAAAATTCTTGCTGACTTTTTTTTTGTCATTTTGATTGATGTAAGTAGAGATGACTTGTATCTCTACTATATTTGTTGTGTTGACTTTTAGTCTTTATATTTTTTACAGTGTAGCAAAATTAGCATTGTAAATTTTGATTTCATACCGACTTACTTGCACAAAAGTAAAATCCATGTCTAAAAAATGTGTGTGTGTGTGTGTTTTACCCTGTATCTGCTATGGTAGGTCAGGTCCAGCTCGGTCTCCTCAGGGCTAAAATAGACTCCAGGTTTCTTGCTCATCATCTTGGCGTAAATGGCCTCATTGGGCTGCACACGGACCACCAGCTCATTTCTCCGGCACTGAGAGCTAAAGATGTCTCCAGGAACATCAGTGAACTGCAGACGCACCTCCGCTTTCCTCTCATTCAGAGCCTTTCCACACCGGAGAATAAACGGGACGCCTAGAGAGAGATGAAACATCAAGACTTTAAAGGAAACTGTCTCACTGTTACACAACAAAAATTTATTTTGTTTTGTTTTATTTTGCTGTAGTGGAACAAAATGATTTTTTCATTTGAGCAAGGATACCTTAAATGAATAAATGTGTTATTAATCAGAGCTTCAATTAAATGCTGTTAAATACTGTTTACATTAATAACAACAAATAATTTCATTAAATTATAACATTAAAGGCTGGAGTAATTCAGTTTCGTAAACTAATAAAATTTCAAATATATTCAACCAATATCCTGTATAACCATTTATAATGACAAACTGTTATTTTAAATAGTAAAACTACTTCACAACATTCCTTTTTTATGATGTGTTATAATAAATGAGCAAACTCAAAAAAACTCATTACAAAATTGAAATAATCTTCATTACTGCAAAACTTAAACAGTCCCTCATATTTATTACTAGTTAATTTTGCATTCTTAGTAAAAAATAAACAGATTTGATCTCAAGAGTGTTCGAATATATGAAGCTTTCATGAAAAGAGACTTAGCACAACAGCAAAAAAAACTTAATTACTAAAAGCTTTTAAACAGTATTGTTTTTACTAGTAGTTAATTAAGCATTTTTTTTTTGTTAAATTACTGAATTAAATTTTGCAACACAATGACTGAAGTGCTTATTTCCAGAAATAGCAAAAGGTCAAATAAAGTGTCCGCAAGGTGAACTTTTTTGCTCTTTGGCCGAAGTGTAAACATTTGCTGATTATTTCTTCACTTCCACTACTCACCATCCCAGCGTTCGTTCTTTACATAAAGCACTGCTGTGGCAAATGTAGCCTGAGTGGAGCCTTTCGGGACCGTTTTGTCATCTAGATACCCCAGTTTTGCCTCCCCTTCTCCATCTGGATCTCCGACATACTGACCCAGAACCACATCTGAGAGAGTGACCGGCTCAATGCACTTCAGCACTTTTACCTGTAGGAGGACACAGAGAAAAATAGGCAGGTATGAGAAATGAGATCTGGTACAAACTTAAAAGAGCAATGCACTGCCATGGTTAGGCCTGTCAAGATATCTATTTTTTTGTTGTACGATATAGTGCACCAAAATATATTGCAATAAACAATATTATTGTCATTTTAAGACATTTATTTTGTCACTCATTATATAATGCCAGAATGACAAAATAATATCATCATCACAATGCAAGTACATTCTTCCAATGAACACAACATATTTTATTCTCAAGAATATTTCATTTATTGTCATTTTAACAATTAAATAATTAGGCATTGGAGTCAGAATGTGAAACGCATATCCTAAATAAATAATAATCAATGTTAACATCAAAAGTGCAAGGTAAAAAAGTAACAGAGACTGCGATATCTGCAATCACCTCTATTATATACTAAAGTAATTTATAGTAAACACTACAGAGTTTTTTTTTAAAGAATTTTTAGAATTGTATGTATAGACGATATATTTTGCATCACCAAAAAATGACTGCGGTCATGTCCATGTGCTGTGTGATAAATCGATATATTGATTATTGTAACAGGCCTAGTTATGGTAGCAACATAGTTTAATATGAAGATTAATTTCTGCAAGACATGGCAACTGTAATCATAAGCTTCTGTGGTAGAGGGTAAAAAGCAGAGGTCTATTTCACACTGTTAAAAGAAACGGCAACAAAAAAAACAGACAAAATCAACATACATTAATGAGAATTTAAATTAAAAATAAACCGGTAAAAACAAATCAGACAAAAAAACATAAAAGACAAGACCAAATCAAAAACAAGATCAAAATAGGAGGACAAGAAAAAAAAAAAAAAGCATGACAAATAAAAAAATAAAAAAAAGAGACAAAGAAATAACAAATAGGCAAAAACAAAACAAGAACAAAAAACAAGACCAAAATAAAAAAAAAGACAAATGGCAACCTAAATAAAATAAAAACAAGCAAATTAACAGACCAAAAACAATGACAGCAGGATGCCCTTCTGGATCTTTCCAGTGACCTTACTTTGAAGACACTACTGACTGCATTTACACGGAAATCAGCAATAGTTATTTGCCTTAATCTGAATTATATAATTAAGGAGTTTACGTAAGTGCTTTTTAAATATTGCGTCAACACGCTATTCACATTTACTGCAGAGTTTTATGAAATTTGGGGTGTTTCAACTTAATTTTTTAGACTTTAATTGCAGTTCGGCAGTTTCACTTTCACTCATGAACATTTTATTTATGCCCCATGACAAACTGGGGTATTAGATGCACACGAGTAGAGTAAGGACTGGTGGAAGTGTTGTTTAATGGAATTTAATACCGCATGGCAAAGCAAAAAACTTCTGCATTTCACAATGTGGGTGTCTGTGGCCCTTTACGGACTCGGTAGGTGCGTATGGACCTTGTCCAAAACAGCATCGAAAAGTCCTGTCAAGGCTCTGCAAACTTAGCTTTGTGAAGCAGCATTTTCTGTATGTACATACATAAAACACAAATAAACTATGGCTCACGCTTAGTGACTGGTAGATTATTTGCAGTTAGTCGTGTCAGGAATCCAACCACAGATTAGCCTAAATATCCTCACATAAACAGGCTCATCACACTGAATCAGGTAAGCCATATATTTATGTTTCAATGTAATTAATGCTATGCATGTTAAAGGCAGCAAGTAATATGTGAATAATGTTTGCACATGCATTATAATTTTTGCTTGTAGGACGGGTGGAGGGGTACAAATGAAATTGGACAAATTGGGGGGAAGGGGGGTCCTACAAGTTTAAAAAAAAACCTGGTATAAGCTACACTACATTGTCTAGACCAGGGATGTCAAACTCAATTCCTGGAGGGCCGCAGCCCTGCAGAGTTTTGTTCCAACCCTAATTAAACACACCTGATCAAACTAATTGAGTCCTTTAGGCTTGTTGGAAACATACAGGTAAGTGAGTTGGAGCAGGGTTGGAACTAAACTGTGCAGGGCTGCGGCCCTCCGGGAATTGAGTTTGACACCCCTGGTCTAGACTCTTATTAATCTAGACCTTAACAGTCAAGACCTTAATTTGTGCTCCCTAAACAAAGAAATAAAACAAAGACAATGAAACAGACAAAAAATATTGAGCATTTAAACAAAAAAAAGAACAAAAAAGTAAACATCATTACAAAACAAACATTAAAACAAAAAAACTATTTTCACAAAAAGACAAAAATAAAAAACAAGCACAGAAAGCAAGACAGAGAGAAGAGGCAAAAAAGACTAAACAAAAGTAGACAGGGTTCATACGCATTTTAGTGCTTATACAGCACTGATAATATGAGAGCATATTTTTGGCCAAGAAAAGAAAAAAGTAAAAACAACTAACCTCAATTCCAATATACAGATATTTGTCAAACTAATTTTAGATCATCTTAATAGAAAATTACTAACCTACGTCACACATGACGTCATACGGGTCCCTGGTTGCAAAAAAAAAGACTGGCTGCAACAGCAAACATGTCATGTTGTGTGGTAGAATGCCAAATTCAATACATACACCACACTGCTTTAATGACAACTGCAGACGTCTTTGGCTAAAAGGGAGCTGGATGAAGTGAAGACCTAATTAGAAATGCTGGACTCTGCAGTTCTTATGTTATATCAGGTAAGTTCACGCTATGCTGAATCATGCACATTACTAATTTTGATTGAAGAAATTATTTCAGCAAAAACATTTACATATGGTTTATTAAATTGCGGACAACAAATGCCCAGAATGAAACGTTAAAGTGTAAGTTATTAAGGTAAACTTGGTTTTATATTTACACAATCATTCAGTGACAACTTGTGACACACTTCCTTTATTGTTTACCACGGCACTTTGAATATTCAGTCTGAAATAACTAAACTAACTAAATCGAAAAAATACAAAATATCAATGTCAGGTTTTTTCAATAAAAAAATAAAATATTTTGTTAAAATAATTTCCAAAATTTCGTTGGGTTTTGTTTTTCCAAAACTTTTCCATGCCTGAAAAATGCCATGTCAAAACTCCATGACATTTCCCAGGTTTTCCATGACTGTATAGACCCCGAGTAAAATCAAGACCAAAGTAAGATATAAAAAAAAACAAGAAAAGAAAATGACAAAAAAAAAAAAATAAATAAATAAATAAAGCTAAATAAACTGAAGACAAAAACAGGCATAAAAAGCTTTAATGCAAAAATAGGCAAAGCAAATAAGTGAATGTGATAGAAAAACAAAAAGCTACACTACATTATCCAGACTTATAATCCTAGAGTCACAACCTTAATTCATAATCATTACAGACCACCAATCTAATTTGTAAATACTAAATGCAAAACAGTGGTGACTGGTGGATAAGTTTGATATACTGAATCCTCAAGGCTCATTATCAGATCTCATTCATTAAGATATAAATTCATTCACAGAAGATATAAAGGGCCACCTGTACAGACTTCAATGTGGGACGCCTTAGTTACCTTCTCATCCCGCACATCATCAGAGCTGGTGGAAGCAGGCTTCTCCATCGCCACCAGACTCAGCATCTGAAGCAGGTGGTTCTGCATCACATCACTGCAGACAGAGGACAGAAGAATACATTCATTTGCAAATCAGGCTGCATTAGAATATCAAAATGCACACAAGCTTTGAACTCAATCCTCCAGCAAATGTATTTTTAAACTCGTTTTGTTTTATTGGTCTTTGAAATGATGAGACAATTTATCCTTATGCTTTGTTTCTTTATAGTGCTTCACATCATTCACTTTCAGCACGAACAAGCATCACAATTTTATTTATTCATGTTCCGAACAAAGATCCTGACAGTTGGTCTGGCATCCTTTATACCCCTTCTTTCTAACAAGATTTATTTAAAACTAAAGTAATGAGAATAAATATATTATAATAATCAGGGCTTGACATTAACTTTTTTCATCATCAGCCACTGTGGCTACAGATTTCCAACATTACTAGCCACTAGCCACACAGCTACATATTTGCTGGGAAAATATATTGTATATGCATACATTTGACTTTGACATGAAAATGACTTGATTTAGATGTGTTATGTCCACATGCCTTATTCATTTCACTTTTTGTGTGTGTTGTGTATGAGCTTGCTCAATGTGCATAAGCAAAAAGGTTGTGTCGCATTCAAATTAGTTTTTATTTCACATGACTTTTCAAGCCTCAAAATTAAGAATTTACAAAATTTATCTCTGACCACACCAAAAAAAATTTATTATTATCTCTTAGCCACAAATTTTAAATGTGTCAAAACAAGTAAAATATAGCTGTATACATGAGCTTTTCAATTAAACAATACTTTTCTTGAAAAAAAAAAAAAACATTTAAAAAATAACTAGTCATGTATCTAAAATATGCACAGTATTCTGTCCTGGCTAAAGGCCCCAGATCACCAGTTAACTAGATAAAAATGGGAGTTAATCTCATATTAAAGCAATGTTATTGTAAAAAATAATAATTAAACCCTATTAACAAAAATAGCTAAGCAAAAGAAAGCAGGTAAAAAACATATCGTGAGTGATAATAAAAGAATCATCACGAATACACAGTTAATGTTAGACCTGTTAATAAACTGTTAAAGGAACAATTAAAATGAAAGCAATCACTGCTGCATACAAAAGGATATACAGTTGAAGTCATAATTATTAGCTACATGAATTATTCTCCCAACTGTTTTTTTTCCCCAATTTCTGTTTAACGTAGAGATTTTTAGACTTCTCTACTTTCTGTAGACTATCAAAAATTATATAACTTAAAAGGGCTAATAATTTTGACCATAAAATAATAAAGACTTTCTTCAGAAGAAAAAAATATTATAACATCAATTGGGAAATATATAAAAAAAATAAATAAATCAAGGGGTAGGGGCTAATAATTCTGAATTTATATATATATATATATATATTTGAAGTCAGAATTATTAGCCCTTCTTTGAATTAAGTTTTTTTTTTATATTTCTCAAATGATGTTTAACAGAGCAAGGAAATTTTCACAGCATGTCTGATCATATTTTTTTCTACTGGAGAAAGTCTTATTTGTTTTGTTTTGGCTAGAATAAAAAAAAAACAGTTTTTTTTTTTATTTTTTTTTAAAACATTTCACCGTCAATATTATTAGCCCCTTTAAGCTATACATTTTTTTCGGTAGTCTACAGAACAAACCATTTTAACACAATAACTTGCCTATCTACACTAACCTGCCTAGTTGTATAATTATGTCTACTTCACATTGTTAAAAAACATGCAAAAAACAATAAAAAGACAACAAAACAAAAAAACCTACAATAATAAACGTACAAAAAAAGAAAAACAAATGCATGCTTGATTAAGACTATAAAAAAATTTACAGACTTTTTTTTTTTTAGAGAATTCTTGTGGAAAGAAATTGTGGCCATTTAATCCAATTAAGCATTCTTTTTTTCCTACTGCTTTTATTTATTCACATTACACCGAAGAAAATTATGACCTTCCTTTCATACCACATGATTAAACATTCTCATGTGCAAAAACATCTTAAAGCAAAAGAAACCATAACTAACCGAATGATACCAAAATCGTCAAAATATCCTCCGCGGCCCTGGGTACCAAACGGCTCTTTGAAGGTCAGAACCACACACGCCACGCTGTCTCGGTTCCATATGGGACCAAAAATCCGATTTCCAAACCTTTAAGGAAAGAGAGGAGAGAAACCATGGGATACAGAAGAAGAGCTTCCTAATGCTTTTTAATCCTTAATTATGCAAAAATGACAACTGTGTATGACAGCCAGTGAAAAGCAGAAGGCAGACAGGGATAAACACACACAGCGAGAGAGAAATAAGAGTGGCACACCTGAGGACCATCAGGTTCTGCACCATCTCTTTGCCCAGGTAATGGTCTATACGGTAGATTTGCTCCTCAGTGAAGAGAGAGGATAGATGACTGGATAACTCCTCTGAGCTCTGCAGATCACGGCCAAACGGCTTCTCCACAATCACCCTGTTCCAGCCTCTGCGCAAACACAATTACAGCATATGCAGTGTTTTAAAAAATGACTTTTTTTACAAGAACAAACCCATATTAAATTTAACCCAAGTGAACACTGTAACATTGTGAATATAGTAAATTAGTCCCTCCAGGATTTTGCAAAATAATAATAAAAAAATAATAATAATAATACTTCAGATTTTGCAAATAAAATTACCTATTTTGTGGCTATTTTTGCTAAACTCAAAAGGTTTTTTTTTTACCATGCATATACACAAATTTACACATCTTATCTCTTTACTAATTTTGGACCTTGAGAACCATTTATACAGTTAGGTCCATAAATATTCGGACATCGACACAATTCTAACATTTTTAGTTCTATACACCAATACAATGAAATGAAATGAACAAGATGTGCTTAAACTACAGACTATCAGCTTTAATTTGAAGGTATTAACATCCAAATCAGGTGAACCCTGTAGGAATTACAACAGTTTGCATATGTGCCTCCCACTTGTTAAGGGTCCAAAAGTAATTGGACAGAATAATAATAAATCAAACTTTCACTTTTTAATACTTGGTTGCAAATCATTTGCAGTCAATTACAACCAGAAGTCTGGAACGTATAGACATCACCAGATGCTGGATTTCATTCCTGGTGGTGCTCTGCCAGGCCTCTACAGCAACTGTCTTCAGTTCCTGCTTAATCTTGGGCCATTTTCCCCTTCAGTTTTGTCTTTAGCAAGTGAAATGCATGCTCAATCAGATTTAGGTCAGGTGATTGACTTTGCCATTTTATAACATTCCACTTCTTATCCTTCAAAAACTCTTTGGTTGATTTTGCAGTTTGCTTTGGGTCATGCTCCATCTGCACTTGGAAGCGCCATCCAATGAGTTCTGAAGTATTTGGCTCAATATGAGCATGTAAAATTGCATGAAACACTTCAGAATTCATCCTGCTGTTTTTGTCAGCAGTCACATCATAAATAAATACAGGAGAACCAGTTTCATTGACAGCCATACATTGACGCCATGTCACTACTACCACCATGCTTCCCTGCTTAGGATCGTGAGCAGTTCTTTTCCTTTTCCATATTCTTCTCTTCCCATCACTCTGGCACACTTTGATCTTGATCTCATCTGTCCATAGGATGTTGTTCCAGCACTATGAAGGCTTTTTTTAGAACTCTAATCTGGCCTTCCTGCTTTTGAGGCTCACCAATGGTTTATATCTTGTGGTGGAATCTGGTGTAGCCTTCTCTTGATTGTTGACTCTGACACACATACACCTATCATCTGGAGAGTGTTCTTGATCTGGCTAACTGTTGTGAAGTGTGTTTTCTTTACCAGGGAAAGAATTCTTTGGTCATCTACCACGGTTGTTTCCATAGTCTTCCGGGTCTTTTGGTGTTGCTGAGCTCACAGGTGCATTATTTCTTATTAAAAATGTTCTAAACAGTTGTTTTGGCCACAACTGATGTTTTTGCTCTCTCTGGTGGGTTTGTTTTGTTTTTGCAGCCTAATGATGGCTTGCTTGACTGACAGTGACAGCTCTTAGGATCTCATCTTGAGAGTTGACAGTAATAGCATCCCTAAATGCAATTAGCACACCTGAACTTTGGACCTTTTATCTGCACAAGATAATTAGGATAATGAGGGAATAACAAACACCTGGTCATGGAACAGCTAAGAAGCCAGTTGTCCAACCCTTAACAAGTGGGAGACACATGTACAAACTGTTGTAATCCCTACAGCCTTTTGAATTGGATGTAAATACCCTCAAATTAAAAGCTGACAGTCTGCAGTTTAAGCACATTTTGTTAGTTTCATTTCAAATCCACTGTGTTGGTGTACATAGCAAAAAATGTTAGAATTGTGTCCATGTCCAAATACTTGTAGACCTAACTGTAGCTGTAATTTATATAAAGGAAACACTGAGAGAAACACTGAAACTACAGTTTACCCCTAAAGCCAGCTGTATTATAATTGAAAATTAAACTAATTGTTTGAAATTAAAAGTTGAAAGCATGGTTGTGTCTGTTGTCTAACAAATGGCTAGGTAACACTTTTAAGCTGGTCAAGTGGAAGGACAGGTTCTGACTCAGTACTTCATTTGGATGAGATCGGGGCTGGGGAAATGCTGACAACAATACTTAATTTACATGCTTTTTTAGCCTTCTCCACATAGCCACTTCCCTCCTCCTAAAAACATATTATAGAATCCAGTAGGCTCTTGCAGAATCGTAGAGTTCTTGAAAACACATGACTGCAGATTAACCAACACATCTCAAAGAAATTCTGCTTGTTTTCATGTCTTCTGGACTGGGATCTCTCTTTATTTTTATTTTATTTTTTCCAACAAATAAGGATGAATTCTTCAACAAATAAGGAACACCTAGAGTTAAACAGTTTTATAATATTTTTTATCCATTCAACCTATCAGATCTGGCAACAGCACTTTTAGCTTAGCTTAGACAAAAATCATTGAATCAGATTAGACCATTAGTATCTGACACAATTTTTTTTGATAATTTTGCTATTTAAAACTTGACTATTCTGTAAAAGTTTCATTTTCTAGGCTGACATAACTTTATTATCACTTCAGCTTAATAATCAAAGAACTTTGCTGCTGTAAAATGGCTGCAGTAAGACTAATGATATTACGCAGTGCCTGAAAATGAATAATAATAAAATTTAATCGCTTTTGGATAAAAGCCTCTGGTAAATGCACAAATAACGCACATGTAAATAAATAAAAGAGGGTTTGTGCTGGTGCTAGCTCTCAGTAAAGCTGTCCATATTAAAAAAAGGCAAACAAAAGCATGTGTTTTTTTTCTCCTCACTTGGTGCTCATGCACTGATGTTTGATATTTTTGGTGACATCATGGTAGACGCTGGGTGGCAGGGCCAGGTAGAAGAGCCGGTTGGCCTCAGCACCTCCAGGCAGAGACAGTAGGTGTGTGTTCAGGTCAGAGAAAGAGGATTCTTCCACATACTTCCCACTGATGTAAGAGTTTCGGCTGAAGAAAGCAGCAAGACGCTCTGCCTCATTGTCTACTACCTGAAGACAGAGGAAATAAAAAGCTTCATAAACACACACAGTTTTGTGAATTGCGAGGACATTTCAGAGGTTTCCAATATTTATATGGTACAAACCCTTTTATTGCCCTACACCAGAGAAGTCCAAACTCAGTCCTGGAGGGCCGGTGTCCTGCTGAGTTTAGCTCCAACTTGCTTCAACACACCTGCCAGGAAGTTTCTAGTATACTGTACCTAGTAAGAGCTTGATTAGCTGGTTCAGGTGTGTTCGATTAGGGTTGGAGCTAAACTTTTCAGGACACTGGCCCTCAAGGACCAAGTTTGAACACCCCTGCCCTACACCAACCCCATCCCTACACCCAGGCCTCACAGGAAACTTTTATTTTTATTTTTATGTAAAAAAATGTATTTTCTATGATTTATAAGCCTCTTGAAAAATGGAGACATGACGCAATGTCATCATCTAGGGTGATTTATAATACATCAGAGTGTATTTATTTATTCACTTAATGTGTGTTAAAATATATATATATATATATATATATATATATATATATATATATATATATATATATATATATATATATATATATTAAGGTTTAATATTCAATTTCAGTAGCATTATTGACTAATATGCACATGTTTATATCATTTATTTACAACACAGTTAGTAAAGTAATATTTTCTATCTTTTAGTAGACATTTGTGTCCTGATATGCCACAAACACACAAAAACACACACACACACACACACACACACACACACACACACACACACACACACACACACACACACACACACACACACACACACACACACACACACACACACACACACACACACACACACACACACACACACACACACACACACACACACACACACACACACACACACAGACAAAACAGCACATGGAGAAAACTGAGCTGTGACCTTCATGTAGGGCATGCAGGCTATGCGTATGGCATCCACAGTCAGATCTGAGCGAGCAAAACCCACAAAATATGTCTGTTCAGGGAGGAGACCATCTCTGAATAACCACCTACAAGAGAGAAACAGATATTAAAGCAAGATCAAAGAGGTGAACAGAGGACAAATTAATAACAATCTGTCATCATCATCATCATCATCATACATTATTTATTTAATTTTCTTACTAAAGTTTTCTAAAGTGGCTTGCTTAAATAAGCAAATAAGGCTTTAATTAAACATATTCAATTAGTTAATTTGCATAAACTTCAACTACAAGTATCTGAACATCAGATAAAATCAGGTTAAAAATGATTATGACATTAGTCAGGTTTTTAGTGAAGGGATTTTAAGAATCTCTTTGACAAAAAAACTGAAAAAAAAAAAATTCTGTTAATTAAAATGACAAATTAAGTATGAATATATTCTTCTTTTAAAACTTGTTAAAATTCATTTAAAATGTTTTTTTTTTCTCTGAAGAAACACTTCATGAAAATCCTTAAATATCAAAACTGACAAGTGTCTTAAAGCGAGAATTTACCTACAACTAAAAATTACATCATTATTTCCCTTCCACAAATCTGTTTGTGAAACCCTTGATTTTAATAGTAGAAAAAAAAAATACTATGGAAGTCAAATATTGACTGTTCTGACTTCTCTTTTTGTGTTCAACAGTAAAAAAAAAGCTCTTGAGGGAGAATAAACAGTAGTTATTTTTTATTTTTGGGTGAACTATCCCTAGACATGTATTATTATTCGAAAGGTTGAATGTAAGGAATTTTTGTGAAGGAAATTTATTCAAAATACCATGCAGCCATTTAATTAATAAAAAGTGACATTAAAGATATCGACAAATGTTACAAAGGGCTTGTATTACAAATAAATGCTGTTCTTTTGAACTTTTAACATATCCTGGAAAGGAATGCATCAGTTTTAGCAAAAAGATTAACCAGCACATCAGTGTTGATAACAATAATAAGAAATGTTTCTTAAGCAACATATTATGGAGACAGATAAGACTCAAAAGTAATTCACGCAAAAGACACGATTTACACATGCGTAGCCAAATTCACGTGCATAAAACCAAATTCACGTGCGTACAATATTCAAAAAAATGAACAAAAAAATTTCACATGCTCAAAATAAAAATACATTTTCATAAAATACGTTTCACAAATGCAAAACACCATTTGCAAATGTATAGGAGTGTACAAAAAGTTTTGAATGTTTAAAACTTGCGAGTTCTTCCTGAATGAGAATGTGCAAATCCTCTTTCACGTACGACTCCCCCTGGATACGTGTGTGTGTATTTTTGAGACTTTCCTGCCAGAGGCAGGGTAACTCGTACCTTTCAGCCAATCAGAGGAGAGCTGTAGTCAAGGACATCCACTCTGCGCTCTATTTGCGCAGACTGTTCCTCTCCAGCATGGCGAACGGAGAAAGCAGCAGTCGCACTTTTTTTTTCATTTATTTATTTATTTGACCATAGCCTCACTCTTTTTATCCATTATTTTGCAGCAGCTCCGACCTTCTTTTTTATTGTCTCTCCCCATAAGTAAACTTTAGCCCGCAGGGTAATGATGAGGATTAAGTATTATTCCCGCCATCAAATTCTAATAGTGCCGTTGTGGTCCAGCGGTCAGCATGTTGGGTTGCCACGCCGTCGACCCGTGTTTGATCCTCACCTGAGTTAGTGTTTTTTTTTTTTTCATTTTTATTGTTAAGACATATTTTATTGTACATATCATCATATTAGAATATTTTTTGAAGACTGAAAAAATTATTGTGAAAATTCAGCTTTGTGTCACAGAAAAAAATACTATAAACATATTAGAAGAGAAAATGTATTGAAAAAAAAAAGTTAATCAAAATGTATTTGAGTAAACAAATGCATTCATAAGACTTATTTCAAAAACAAACAAATAAAAACAGTTACAACAAATTTTTGATCAGTTCAGTTCCACTAAATGCATGCTTGTTTACTTATGCCAGTATGTTATGTCAGTGTACTCACCACAAAGTTGGATAGATTTTCTTTTTGGCCAGATCTCCCTACAAACGAAAAAAAAAAAAAAAAAACACATTAAAAATAAAATAACAGAAAACCTGCCACACACTATGCATGCAGCTGCAACGTTTTTAAATCTGGATACAGTATATTATACCACAGAGTGATCTGAGATCAGTGTTCAGGGTTTCTTTAAGTCAAATTTAAGAGTTTTTAAGACCCTTTTAATACCATTATGAATGAAATTTTAGACTAAAGACTAAACATAAAGGATACTTCTGTAAATTGTTTTAATAAAAGATTATGTAAAGGGATGTGTTGCTTTAGTTTTCTTTCCCTGATTAGGAAATTTAATTAGGAGAATTTGCTGTAAAAATGTCTAACAGCAGTTCTGAATATTGCAATAAAAAAACTTTGCAATAAAAAAAATGTTTGAGATGGATTATTGGTGATTGGGTGTTGGGCTGAGGGTAGCTTTACCTGGACATAGAAAAATTAAGACCTTTTTAAAATTATTAAATGATGAACAAAAGCCCAACCAATTACCTCAACACAAATCATTTAAACAAGTCAAATTCAATACTGCAAACCTACTAAACGAGAATTAACACCATTAAGATTTTACGTTCCCTTCCTTCATTTAAACAGTACAGCTGGAAGAGAATGTAGAAACTGAGAAATGACCACGAGTTGAAACTCAAATTCCGGTTGCCCAAAATGGAACTGTTCTAGAAGCTGGAGCAATGCCTGCACGGCTTTTAGATTTAACCCCACCTTTATTTGAAAACAAGCTACTTAAAATAACTGAAGTCAATCTTTTGTGTTATTAATGATGTTCTATTTTGTTCTACTGACATCTTTAGGGTGTGTCTGCCACCACTGGTATTCTCGCAATACGTTCTTTCAATAAAAACTTAAGTATAATCTGTGAAAACCTGCAGAATTCCTGCTATAAACAAAATAAAATTTAATACTTTTAAGACAATTATGAAGGAAATTTCAGATTTATACAGGGTAAAACACTAAAGTTTTTTCTATTGTTGGCAAAACATTAATGAAATGAATCGCATACAAAATAAAAGTTTGTATTGACAATAAGTGTGTGTACTGTGCATATTTATTATTTATAAATATACACATGCATACATATATTTGAGAACATGTTTATTTACATTTTGATATAAAATATATGCAAAAATTATACAAATGATATATGAATTTAAATACCTGTTTTGTATAGTTTTGTTGCTATGATTGTGCATATATCACATATACATAATAAATATATGTATAATACACAAATTTATTATGTCAAAACAAACTTTCATTTTCGATGCGATAAAAAAAAATTGTTCTAGGCAAACATTAATGGCCAGTTTAAATATGTTTACTTAAATTTGGTTATTTCTTTAGTTATTTTTAGCCATATATTTAAAATAATGACAAAACAAGCAACCTCTAGTTATATACATACTTTTCCAGCAACTTTCACTTTAAAAAGGCAAGTTTTAAAAACTATAAACAAATGAAAAACTTTAAACAAATGTTAAGAAAATAAAACCATACAGGCAAATAAAAAGTTAATAAACTAAAATTTTGTTAAATGTTTTTTTATTGTACTGACTGGGTAGCTTTACATGGACAAAGAAAATTAAGACCTGTTTAAAATATTAAAAATGTAAGACATTTTAAGACTTTAGGACCTAGCGAACACCCTGTAGAGTCAACCGTCATTAGGACATGGCTCACTGCATCTTAAGAAAAATCAAAACCTGCAGAAAAACCTGCCTGCCTTAATAAAAAAATTAATTAAAAAAATAAATTAAAAAAATTTTTAAAAAGCTGTCTATCAGTCTTGTCCGAACATGTCAACGAATATGTCAACAACGTCACAGTGAGTCATGTCACAAAAAAATGCTGTGTATAAAGATGATACTTCAAATAATAAATGCAAAAATAACTATACTATGATACAATACAGCATAAAAAAGCAGATACAAACAGATTCAAACACATCCCTGTTCAATGTGGCTTGTCAAAGCAAAGGTCACTGATCTCACCAGATTTGCTCCTCACCCATTCAGATACATGGGAAACGCTCTGTACTCAGTGATACAGCACTGTTCTGTTTGTCTTGGCTGATTTATGTCAGTGTGGGAGAGTCCCCTCAAGATATGCAATATTAATCGATTTACAGCTCGCTATTTAATCTTTTGGTCGCTATGGCTGCTTCCCTTTTATTATTAAATAACTACATCTGATGGTGACAATCCAGTTAGGTAATACTCAAAAACTGAAATGCATTTGTTCAGGTTTCTACAAAATGGTGGTATGTGCTTGCTATAAGTGAGAAAATGTCTATGTCTGCAGTAGTGTAAACAACAGAGCACAGCAATGGAAAACACAAAGCCGTGGATTTGATTTCCAGGGAAAGCATGAAATGATAAAAGGTGCATATTAAAAATACTACTTTAGGGAGGAGAAAAGACCAAGTGTACAGCATATATCCTTTTGACACCTGGAGTTTGTTTTTCTACCTCTTAAGCAGCATATTTTCCAACAATGCTAAACAGATAAAGCTGTTCTTTGGGAACAGGTCAAATGTGTGTTTAGTTTCAATGTAGTAATTTAAGCAACCCATCCTTAAGACTAAGAATATTATGCTTATGTTGAAGGAAATTCAAAATCTGAAGAGACAAACGTTGATAAGATGAGGATACATCGATGAATATTATATACTATATTATCAGTTGTATTCACATAAATTATACCAAATTAGCATGTTCATTACAAAAAAAATGTCTTTCATTAGAAATTAAACTAAAAAAGTACTAATAATGCAAAAAAAAGACTTTCACATAAACACAATAGTGATTTTATTTCTTATTTTATTTATGGGTGAATTCTTCAGACCTGGCTTAAACAATCTAAGATGATTTGCCAGATCCTGGATCTACTCATTTTGATAACTGATCTCTGGCTAATTTGGTTCTTTAAACAAGATTGTTGGAAAAATTTATGCCAGGGTACTGGAGAGGAGGATCCAGCCAATTATTGAACCTAGGATCCTAGGAGGAACAATGCGGTTTTTGTCAGGCCATGGTACAATGGACCAGCTCTATACCCTCACCAGGTTGCTCGAGGGTTCATGGGAGTTTGCCCAACCAATCCACATGTGTTTTGTGGACTTGGAGAAGGCATTCGATCGTGTCCATGAGGCGTTCTGTTGAGGGCCATCTCGTCCCTGTATAAACAGAGCAGGAGTCTGGTTCGCATTGCTGGCAATAAATCAGATTTTTATTCATAATTTTTATGGACAGAGTTTGGATGCAGCCTTGGGCTTGAGGGGGTCCGGTTCGGGGACAACAAGATTTCATTTCCGTTATTCGCAGACGATGTTGTTTTGTTGGCTTCATCGAATTTGGACCTTCAGCATGCACTGGGGCGGTTTGCTGCAGAGTGTGTTATTCTAGGATGAGAATCAGCATCTCCAAGTCTGAGGCCATGGTGCTCCACTGGAAAAAGATGGTTTGCCATCTCCAGGTTGGAGGAGAGATTGATAGGTGGGTCGGTGCAGCGGCAGCAGTAATGTGGTCGATGTACCGGTCCTTTGTGGTGAAGAAGGAGCTGAGCTAAAAGACAAAGCTATCGATTTACCGGTCAATCTACGTTTCTACTCTCATTTATGGTCATGAGCTTTGGGTCATAACTGAAAGGACAAGATCTCGGGTACAAGAGGCCGAAATGAGTTTCTTTCGAAGGGTGGCAGGGCGCACTCTTATGGATAGGGTGAGGAGCTCTGACACCCGGGAGGAGCTCAGAGTAGAGCCGTTGCTCCTCTACATCGAGAAAAGTCAACTGAGGTGGCTCGGGCATCTTTTTCAGATGCCTCTTAGACACCTACCTAGGGAGATGTTCCAGGCATGTCCCACCACGAGGAAGACCCAGGACATGCTGGAGGGACTACAGTATGTCTCTTGGCTGGCCTGGGAACGCCTCGGGATCCCCCCAGAGGAGCTGGAGGAACTGTCTGGGGAGAGGGAAGTCTCGGGTTCTCTCTTAAGACTGCTGCCCCCGGCCCCAGAAAAGCAGCAGAAAATGAATGGATGAATGAATGATACAAGATTGTGAATCACATTAAAATGTCTCGATGAATTGATCCGAGATCACTGCATGTGCTTGTGATTGTTATGAAGGACAGACCTATGTAAATCCTTAAAATCATGATCATCAATGCAGCAATTGGCTGATGGCACAGTAGGGTAATGACATAATTTGATTAATATTAATTTAGCCATGTGATTACATTACATACAATAGCAAACGATTTGTTAAATATGATACGCAATGACTTTCCACATTTGTTGTGGACATCAGGCTTTACTCTTTAACGTGCCAAAAGTATTTATTTAGTTTCATTTTAGGAGCAGATTTTCTTTAGTTTAGTATTTAAGTTTCTTAATCCTGTGATGTAAGGCATAGCTGGCTGTTAAACTTAATTTTGCGTCAAAAAAGCATTTTGATATAGGAAAGGGGTCTGCAATATTTGTGAAGCATCCTACTACAGACATATTACTTTATTATTTCTTTAAAAAACTGAATATTGGCTGTGTCTATTATCATACAGAAATTGTACTAAAGCTGGGTCGGTATCTTTTAAAAGTATGCATTTGTATCTAAAAAAAGTCAATTTTGGTGTCTTAAAATTAGCCTATAAGCCTAAATAGTCACTGATAAATGTTCTCTTTAAACCAATTGTGGAGGACCACCCCAGTGACCCCATTTATTTCAGAGTGTAGATTTCATAACAGTTAGATAAAAAAAAAACTATATACTTCTGATTTTATTTTTTTTATATAAATATATATTTTTACTATTTTGCCCAATTTAATACACTTAACATAACATATAGGTCATTATTGCAAGAAACAGAGAAAGAAAGAGTTGTTAACTGTTATGTTATGTTTAAAAAGACCCTGGTAAAAGTTGTAGCGCTGACTACACTTTTGTACTTAAGTAAAAATAAAGAAGTACGGCCTGAAATAAGTACTTAAATAAAAAGTATTCATTGCTATACCTGTTTTAGTTTCACAGTGGTAACTACTCTGCACATTATGACTACATCTATACAAAAAAGCTTGCATTTCTAATTTTGATGTGAATTGTCAGTAGCATAGTAGCCATATTCTAGTAGTAGTATATTTCTAATACATAATCTAAAACATAATTTTTTTCTGTCTATATAATGTACTTAATAACTAATACATGAAATTTAACACTTCATTTTGTCCAAAAGATAGTTTAGTTTTTTATTTGATTTTTTTTTATTTTGATAAATTTAAAAATTAATGTATTTGACTACAAATTATTGTTTGCATTATGCTGAAACTCCTTTTATTTTTTAAACAGCACACTCTTGCAGCTCATATGATTTCACTGTTTGTTTGTTTTTTTGTTAGTTTTCAGAGTATTGAGAATATTTTATTTTACAAATAAAAGTTATTAATGCTGTTAATGCATTTTTGCATCATCTTTTTCATATGATAAAGAATGCGTAATGACAAGAAATAACATAGACAGTGTCACAAAACACATCTAAACAAAAAAAAAATGTAAGGAGTAAGGACAGCATTCTTCCTAAAAGATCACACTGAAGAAAATTTATGTAAAAGTTTAAAAGAAGATTTAGCATCATGGGGAATTTGTGAGAAGCAACAAGTGTCTATCACCACATTTATTTTATGCTATGTGTTTTAAAGAAAATGTTACTATAGTTTTGTTTATTAATCTTAATACTATGGTATTTCATTGTGAAATGTTGTATTATGCAATTCTTGTGCACTGAATACATTTAGAATGTATGCATGTAGCTTGTTTGAAAAAGCAAAAACAGTTGCCAAAAATCGCAAATAAAATAGCAATATTAGTTCATGAAAAGCTCAATATGATTAATCTGCGTCAATTGGGGTAGGCCAACAGAGGAAAAACTCAATGCCAATACCAGGATAAAATCATGTTTCTCAATGCAATGTATCTGAATTGCATATTTCCCAGGTTTAATTACGAAATTTAAACAAATTTGCTTATGTCGGTCAGGCTACGGAATGTAAATTGCTCAAGGTCAGGAAAATGAGGTGATGTCGCATATTTTGATATGGTTACATAACAGGCTCCACATTATGCCATAAACCTGTGCAATGCAATGCCAACCAACAATTCAGATCAGGCCATGAATATCCCTCTCCTGGCCATCTTTTCCAACCCCACCCTCATCCAAAACACACAAGCCAGCTCTTTCACCTCTCTCCACACCTACTGAAAGAAAAGTGCTGACAGGGAGTGATATTGCATAATCCGGCTCACTAGTACCTATTTAAAAACCCAAACAATAAGAATGTCAAAAGCCAACAGCAGCAAAGATCTATTCACAAACCAGTTGTGCAAAATTGGAATCCTAAAAGGTGAAAAAATGAGGAACAAGAAAAAAAATGCAATAAAGGAGGAAGAGGGTTTAAATTTCATCACAAAAATACGAGAAAAGATAGAAGTGCAATAGTCAGAAGTTCTGATCTATTGTAGCGCATACTTAAATTTAAATTCACTTGATGGCTTTATATTTGTGCTGAAAATCTAATCAAAGTTTTTTAGATAAGCATTTTATCAACTCCAGCCAATTACAGACCTTCTGCCACAACATGTTACCAATTAACTTTTAAGACTGCAAGTGTTCAACCACTGAATTACTCAACTGATCTCTTCAGTGTGGATGATAAATAGAAGCTCTGTGTTGGTAATGTGCCTTCACTGTTGCGTAATTATTTCACCAGTACTTCCTTATATATAAAAATGCAACAAAGACATGTTAGCAGCTCACAGGAATCTAAAATGTATTCCTTTATTGGAGCATAAGTAAACCAACTGTGCTGTAAAATGATACCAGGAAACTACAACAACTACACTATTAGTGATGACAGTGTTATTATAAAAATATGAATTAATTGTCATGCTTTTATAGATGTTACAGCCTTGTTATTTAAAGTTTAAATAAATAATGTTTACAAACTGGCAATAAAAATTGTCAATTTTGTAATCAATTTTCTAAATAATTTTTTGACGGTAAATAACTAAACATTACAAATCCAATCAAGAAAACAATAATAATAAGCTAAACTATTTTATTTAGATATTATTTTAAGTTTAATTATGGCTCTTCTTTCTCCTGATGAATGCAAATAAGAGAAGATACTTTGAAGAAAGCTGAAAACCTGTAACTCTTATAACTTTCCTATAGTAGGAAAAACAAATACTATGGAATGGTGGTTAAAGGTTTTCAACATTCTTCGAAATATCTGTAGCTGCTCAACAAAAAAAGAAACTCACAAAGGTTTGGAAAACAACTGAAGGGAGAGCAAAATTATGACGGATTTCATTTTTTTTAAACTTTAAGAATGCAAATTACTGAGCATTCAACATGTGATCTGATTTTAAAGTCTCATTTTGGCTCCCCTGAAATGGGATTTGTCATAATATTGCAATTTTGTGAGTATAGACCAAGTAAAAGACTGTGAACAGATCATTAGGAAATGCACACTCTTTGATCAGAAGTCTCTAATTCATGTTAACTCTTGTTAAAGTGAAAGCATGAAGTATAGTGGCTGCTAAAAATTGTAATATAATAAAAAGGTTTGTTTGTGTTTGTAAATCAAATGCTTGTAAAAGTGTCTACTTTGGAGGGGGGCTAACTGAAATCGGGCTGCACAATATTGGAAAATTTTGACATTGTGATATTTTGTTTGGTCCTGATATGTATTGTGATATGAATATAATTTCACCAGAAAATTTGAACAGCCCTGCTTGAAAATTTTATTAATTGGATAAGAGTCCAAAAGTAAATGTAAAACAACATGATCATCATTGTATACATTGTAAAAATTATATTATCTTTATCTATCAATCTTTCATGAATAATCTAATCCTGTAATGTGACTATTGCAGATACACATATTGAGATATCAATGCCCAAATTATATATTGTTCAGCCCTAAACGTAAGTAATTTTAAAGTATTTTGAGAAGTCTGGTATAATGCGAAATTATTTCTAGCACATTTAGCAAAAGAAAAAAAAAAGAAAAAAAAACTTTCTATTGGTTTTAACTATTGTTTTTCTATAGCTGATTTAAATCAGCAGGAAACATTGCAATTACATTATATTCTAAGATAGTCCATCGAGAGAAGCATAACTGCTCTTAATTTAATGTCCAAGTATGTAACAGTATTTAATGCAAAAAGAATGGATAGTTAGCAAGTACTATGACTAAATAATAGTTTTAAAGCATGTCTATCTATTCTTCTACATATATAGAAATCAAGGTACAATTCTCACCTTCCGAAATTCCTGATAATACAGCCATGAAATAAAGAATTATGCAATAATAATAAAGTAATAAAGGAAAAATAAATAATTATTAAAATCATGCAGACATGTGTAACTATGCAACAAATAAGTTTTTGTGGCAAGGGCTGCTGGGGGAGAGTTGTGAGATGTTTACAAAGAGGACAGAAAAGTTCTGATTTCATGTCATTCTAGTAAAATGAAACAAAAATCTGGAAATTAATTTGTATACATGCGCACACAAACACACACACACACACACACACACACACACACACACACAAACACACGTACACACACACGCGCGCACACACGTACACGCGCACACACACAAATCCCCTTTCATTGTGCTTTTACAAATTCGTAGCTAAGGTGTGATGATGAGCATATGCATTTGTATCTATTCAGAAAATTTAATAGATTTCTAGAAATCTGCAGTCACTGTAAAAAAAAATGTTTAAATCTATTTGTGGTCCATAAGCAGATGCAAGGTGTGCAAAGTAAAAGAAAATTCATGACTGCATATGAAACTGTGTTAATTCCTCATTAAATGTGACGGATAAATCAAAATAATAAAGACTTACCGAAGCGCCCATGATGATGAAAATATGCACATCTGACTGGTGAAATGCGGTATCATCATGCAGTTCTTTCCTCAACTGCCCAAACACTTCTGAACGTGAGAGCGGAAGGCTCATCTTGTCTGCCAAGAGGTCAGAAAAAGATTAAACCACAGTCTCACAAAGCTCAAATGTTCATACAATCAGACACATTAATTCCAGTCACGAATTAAAAAGCATGTCCTTATCTTTGATAAATGTTAAATAAAAAAAAAATGCTTTTAGCAGTGATAAATAGAAGCCTTGTGTTGGTAATGTCCTTTCATGGTTTATATTTTTAGCTCTCCTTCCTAGTAAAATAGTAAATAATTAAGAAATAAATAAAATCTTGTTTTACCATTTCATAGCAATTTGAGATTCTCTCCCCTTATTGGAGCTACAGTAATTAGGCTATATTATCAATATATGCAAAATCCACAATTAATGGTCTAAAAAAAAAAAATCTTCTACAGTATGAAAAGTGCTTCTGTTCCAAATAAGTACATTTTCTGAGACAATTAGGCAGATTTGTTTTTACAGATGGGATTTTTTTAACATAAACAAAACATGTTTTTACCAAAAACAAAACATGTTTTCACCAAAACAAAACATGTCATAATTTTGCTTCCAAAATAGATGTCTTGATTTAAGAATATTTAGATATTTGCAAGACAAAGGCAAAATACAGATCTGGAAAATACTTTCTCTAAGTGTTATCTAAAGGTACAGTAAAAGTTACATCCAGATTCTAGAGTTTGAGAGCAGTTACTCAAACCTTAAGCTCTTTTATTTTTGTTTATTTATTTATTTTTTTTTGTATGATCACCTGCTCCCTATGAATTTAAATCCCAAACAAACTCACAGAAACCATGGAATTATTTAAAGCAATAGTAGTTAACTAGAAATTGTTTAGATAGATATGAACGTACAAGGAAGTAACAGACATTACAAACTTTAGAAAGGCTAAAGCTGTTTTAAAATATGCCACAGATTCACACACAAAGTCTTTTAAGCGCGATTTAACCAATCTACACAACACGCACATACAATTGAGGTAAAGTTTGTTTTATGTTTGCATAATCAGACTTTCTCCTTAATATAATTTTAAAAAAGTATAAGTTTCTAATTATAAATAGTGAAATCATATTAGCAGCCAATTAATATCAAAGTACTTCATTGTTCCAAGTAAAATAAACAGTTTTAAAGTATTAAATATTAAGTAAATATTTTTTTCAAGTCTTACTTGCATGCAATTTTAGTCTGAATATTCAAGTACCATGGTAAACAATACAGGAAGTTGTCACTGAACAGATGTGCGAATATAAAACCAACTTTACCTCAGTACACATACACACATTAAAATAATAAAAGGTATTAATAAGAACAAGCAACACAATGTTCAGAAGTAAAACTGCAGACTTGTTAACAGATTTCTCTATATGTGGTACCTACAGTAGACTAACATCAAACACTTCAGAAAAACATTATTTGTAATTACTTGTTAAATATTTCATATTTATTCATTATTAATATATATTTGTTGTGTGTTTCACATGCAATAATATTGTTAATTATGGGACACTAGGCTTTAAAATATAGATATGTGTGAATTTAAAACCAACTTTACCTTAATAAACAACAGTAGCTAAAACTGCTCTAAGAGTAGTCCAGTAATTTATCACATCACACAACTACAGGATCTGCACAGGGATGATGACAAACACATATATCCTACCACTGTGTGTAGGGACTGTAGTATGTGCTCTCTCTGTGGCATACAAGAGAAAGTGCACATATAAACATCTTGTACACAAAAACACAACCTCCCACAGGCTGAACTTACCATAATGTTATTAGCACAATCCCTTATTTAACAGGGCTCAGCCTCGGCGACTGCAATAACAGCCTGCTAATGATTTTATGCAATGCATCACATTCAAAACAAGCATTCGGTTATTTGCAATTAAACCAAACATCAAATGCTATTAGATCAAGCCAAGTTGTGTTTAGAAATGTTAGTAGACAGAAGAACATATCCAGCAGAATCAAACGCATGACAACAACGTGCTACTTACATATCGTGTTCTTTACTAAACGGAACAAAAACACTGGGATTTAAAGGCTAAACGGATGTAACAGACTGAGATGTAACAATAAAGACTACAGAGGCATTTCTTTAAGACAGTTTCCTTCTTCCCTGTTCAAATGACACGGTGAGGCTCTGTGATTTTATTGGTGTAGAGAGAAACTCACCAGCGCTCGCTCGACTGCCCATCATTTCAGAAGGCTGGAGTAAACTGACGTCAGCGACGCGACGACGCTAGAGAAAAATTAAGGTGGGCGGAGACAACGTGTCAGAGGGCGGCGCTTGTGAACAACAACACATGTGCCACGGTGATTGACAGCTAAACGCTTTAATGGCAAACACGCTAAACTCTCATCAGTCCAATCAAAAGAGCGCGCATGCGGAATGTATAATGAGTGTTAGTCTTGCTGATAAGAGCTGGAAAAGAGTTCTGAGTGTCAGCATGACACTGCAGATAATAAAATAACAAAGTATAATTTCATACATTCAACATATTAACATTTATACTTTGTTTGAATAATGTTACCCTAAAGATTATGTTTATGTTATTTAAACAACTGCTGAGTAAGAGCAAGCAGCATTGAGTGTAAAAATAAATAACCAGTATATTTTTTAAACTTACCACCTTTGCGCCACCTAGTGCTGATGTATGGATCTGATATAGTTAATCATGTGTGCGTTTGTCTGTGTGGTCTGTGCATGGGGCGGATTTAGAAATCGTTTCAAAAGTTTTACAATATACTTTACATGTTATTATTAATATGCAAAATAATAATAATAATAATAAAAATGAAATATAAAAGGTGCATTTTAGAAGTTGGCGGTTCATTCTGCTGTGGGGACCTTGGATTAATAAAAGGACTAAGCCGACAAGAAAAATGAATGAATGATCCCCAAAATAATTAAAACCGCCCCTGTGTGTGTGTGTGTGTGTGTGTGTGTGTGTGTGTGTGTGTGTGTGTGTGTGTGTGTGTGTGCAACTCAACAAGCATGGAGAATAGTATAATAGTCATAGACAGACCATGTAGAAACAGGTGATTAATAATTTTATAAGTGTGAATACTAATGTAAATGTGATTTTTCAGGTGTTTTATCTCTAATAAATTTGCAACAATTTTAAAAATCGTTTTTCATATTGTCATTATGGGGTATTGTGTGTAGAACTTTGAGGAAATAAATCAATTGAATGAATTTTGAAGTAACATAGAAAAATGTGGAAAAAGTGAAGCACTATCAATACTTTCCAGAAGCACTGCATTTAACTGCTAGTTAAACAAGTACTTTATAGAAAACTGGCAAACAAATCTGTCAGTCTTCTTAATTTTGTGACTAGCTTCTTTTTGGCCCCACTGAAATTCAAAAACCTTTGCTACAAAATAAGATTACAGTTTCATTCTTCAGACAATATTTTGTACATAAAGAAATAAAGCTATTTTATCACACAACTTAAATGGTAACACTACATAAAAAGGTTGTATTAGTAAGTGTTAATGTATTTACTAACATGAACAAGGAATAATACATTATTACATCTTTCATATAAGAAAATACAGTTAGTGTTAGCTTGCAGTGCATTGATGTTAACAAGCACAAATTTAGATTTTGTTAAAGCAAAAGAAAATTTTAAATGTATTAAAATGTAATAAATTTTGTTCATGTTAGTAAATATTAATTAACTTCAACTCATGAAACCCTATTAAAAAATGACAATTTAAATGTATGCATTTTTGTGTATTTGACTGTACTGCGCCTATAGATGGTTTTATTGAGGGATTGTATGCTCTAAATGTTGCTGTATATTTTAAATAAGTGAAATAATCAGCGTATTCAATAAATTTATACACAAGCTGTGTATTTGCATTATGTTTTTTTAATTAGAAAAATAGTTTATTGCTATATTTTATGTTACATGTAACTTCTGCTAGGTTGAAATGTACGACGGCGAAACAACGTCAAGGTATCAACACTAATCCAACTACCAAAATCGAAATGTAGCCTAATTCAACCTTCATTTAACGTCTGACAATTCACCCATGACTGAGGTAAGAGGGTAAATATTAAAGTTGATTCACTGTTAAAATGCCGGCTGGGATAGGCTTGTCTTGAACATTTAATTTTTACCTTAGCGGTTGTGGTTATTCATTTTCTCAGTTTCACTCGCAGCTGATGTTTTAAAATTATTATTTTTTTAAATAGGGACAGAGACAATCAAAAACAACTGCAAACAAGCCAGATTTTAAAATGGCAACCTTAAATTAAAACACATTAGACATACAATTTCAGCAAAATGTAAAATTTAATTTAATACTTGATTATTATGTTTTCTTATTATTTTTTATGAAACTTGCATTAATTTAAAACATTATAGAACACTCAATGGATCCATCAGAGATTAATAATATATATATATATATATATATTTATATATATATATATATATATATATATATATATATATATATATATATATATATATATACCTGACAATCTTTTATTGTGAACAAATTGCATTAATACAGCATTATTGCCTTAGATATTGGTGTTTTTGACACCGTTCTCCCCGCCCCTCCCCCCCCCTCAAAAACATGGATTGGTCGTATAGATTTGGCAGTTAATAAGTTCATAATCAAAATTTGACTGCATTAAGCAATGTAATAATCAATAAAACGGCAATTTTTACTGTTTTTGAAAAATAATTATTATTTAAATTATTTTTTGCTTGTCGAGTTGACGTCTTTGATTCAATCTGAGATGACGTCAACATTCCTGGAACGCGTTCTACGTTTGAGAGAGCAGAGGTGAGCGGCCATTTCTACAATACGATTTATCTGTGCGTTTGAGGTAAGGAAAGAGCAATTTATCTGTCGTTTTATATGTATTTTAATGCTTAGGATTTTGTATATTGCACGTTTTATCACTTTTATTTGGAGACTCGAGAACACGGGTAAAAAATAATAAATATGTTAAGACGTTTTGAATATTGCAACTATCGATTGGTCGAGCTAAAATTGTCGGTTGTGTTTGTTTCCTTTAGCCAACTTCAGACATCTGACCACTGAACACCAATGACTGTAACACACAAGACTCACGAACGGACCAGGTGGTTCCTGTATTCTCTGGGCCTCGAGCTGTTTTCAACCACAGCCCAGCTTTGGGTGAGAACAAGCTGCTATGTTTGTCTCTAGCTTCAGCCTTGTAGATCTGCAGTATTATCATCATTGATTTCTTTATCCCTGTCTTCTTGCTAACTAGAGGTGTTTAACACTGTATGTGTAATTTACCTTTTGTAGTCAAAAGTAGTCAAACATTGGTGACTGGGCCCACACGGAATCTGTGCACGCAGAAAGTAGCACATTTTTAGGCCATCATTTAGTCCATTTATTTATTTGTGTGTAAATGTCAGGGTCGCCAGATATAGCTGACGGTTTCCAGCCCAAAAGCTGTCCAAAACCCGCAAAAAACGCCCTAAATATTGGCTAATGTTTTATTTAATTTAATCAGAAATTAGCCTAGTTACTTTATTTGTCAGGCTTTTAAACTATATAACAACCAACACCAACAGTCACAGAAACACAGTTGTAAAATTTCAACATAACTGGATCACATTAAAACACGGCGCTTATTTTTATGTAGATGTATTTGTATACATATATTTAAAAAGTTTATTAGTCATTTGCATGAAATATTCTGTGATATTTAAATTAAGTATTTTAGATTTCAGTTTCAGTCTATTAGTTTTAAGGATACTAACTAGTGTGCTCCAATGTGCCTCCAGTAAATCTGGTGCAGGGCTTCCCTCAGGTTTGAAATATATATATAATATAATATTGTGGTAGTAGCCGATTTGAACCACACCTTTTACCCACAGCACATAAATGGTCAATTACATGCGACAAAAATCCACTATTTCTCTTACTTTTATGCTATTTATGAACCATGCGCAGGTATCTCTCTCGCTCTCTAAAGTTGCTTTATTGGCTTGACAATTACAGTATCGCCAAAGCAGTTTAGATAAGTATAAAGAATGTAATATATTAACATCATTAAACTAATAAAATTCACAGCAAATGAAAAGTAAATATAAAAAATGAATAAAAAATAGACATTATTGCTAAAATTATAATAATTACTAGCATAAAAGTGTAGATTATTTAAATAATGCAAATTAGTTGATTAACCATTTCTAACAAATATTTTGCAGCCATTAGCTATAGATGTCATTTTGTTCTCTCCGAGTATGTAGTAAAGTTTGACTGAGTCATTTAATTATTAATTTTCTTTTCGGCTTAGTCACTCTATCAATCCAGGACCGCCACAACAGAATGAACCGCCAACCTATCTAGCACATGCTTCACGCAGCAGATGCCCTTTTAACCACTACCCGCCACTGGGAAACATCTACACACACCCTATCACACATAAACAATTTAGCCTGGCCAATTCACCTATACCACGTCTTAGGAGGAAACCGGAGAACCCAGAGGAAACCCACGCCAACACGGGGAGAACATGCAAACTCCACACAGAAACGCCAACTCACCCAGCCGAGGCTTGAGCCAGCGAATTTATTTATTTATTTTTGCTGTGAGGCAAACGTGCTACCCTGTGCCACCGCATCACCCCCTAAGTCATTTAATAAACGATTAATCATTTAGTGTTTTTCTCGCTCACAGTCAGCTGCAAAAAAGTGATGCAGAAACGCATACAAATAAAGGCTTTAGAAAGCAAAAGTAAAACCCAAATCCCAGACATTTTAGGAGATTTTATTTTAGAAACTACGGTCAGACGCATTTTGGCCCGCCCAAGTAAAGTCGATGGGTGCTTTCACACCTGTGAATCGATTCAGTTGTTCCGAAACAGGGATTAAAAATGTTACAGTGTTGCTCTTTGTTCTTGGTGCGGTTCGCTTTCACACAGCAAAGTTTCTAAATGACCAAAAGAGCTTAAACGGGTCATGTGGGAGTTAACTCTTATTACATTGGTCATGGTTTCATGGTTTATTTTGCAGAGTCCCACTCAGCTGTCATGCGTCCTTTTTTAATCTATGACAATAAGCAATAAGACATTATAAGCGGAAAGCTGCGCTTTAATTTTAAATGGTGACTCTCACAGACATCGTCACCTGATATAAATCAGGTAAGACTTTCATGCATAGCCCTTGGCTAGAATGCACTTTGTTTAATGTTCCTAGCGGATAAACAGCTCTCGTTAATAGTTCAGCATACTTTCATTTTCGTATTTAACATGAAACACACATTTACCAGTAGGAATGACATCTCTCCCTACTCATAATTTTTCTTCTTTTAGCCCTAAATGCCTACTACATATCCATAATACACTGTGATATAGCTGGGCTCGGATCGTTTTGCTTTCCCACTACAATCAATCCGACCCAGAGTTCGTTTCATTCAGGCGATCTTGGACCGATTGATTTGGCGCGGATCCAAGCGCGGTTGCTGGTTTAACATATGCCAAATAAACCCTGCTAACTGGGCAAATGAGACTGGTTCTGAAACAAAAGTCTAGATGTGAAAGCACCCTATGTGTGGGAAGCACTTTGGTGAGCCTAAAAATAATTCATTTGGCAACTCCCGAAACAATGACTTGTTTGACACAACTTATGCAGGACACAGGAGTTCCAGCTACATGAAATCCTAGTATGGATTCAGGTAGATGCATTATGCTGTAAATGCATATATTATCGTCTAATTTGGCGTTTTACATTCTTACTTCTGATTGTTCCCTTGTCAATCAGGCAACACTTCTATGTTTGTTCTTGCCATCTACTGTGAGAAAAATGATCGATAAAAGTTTTATGATAAACTGCTGTGAGTTTAACTGCAGGTGCTGTGTAAAGCATGTGCACGCGAATGGGAGGCAGATTTGTCCGGGAGCCAGATTTTGATCCTTTACTTCACCTGTTTGTGGGTGGGCCCACGCGGTTTGGGCTACACATTGGTTACTACTAACTGAATGTAATAGCAGCACACAGTTACATTTTGTTAAAAAAAAATTGGATATGAAATTTATGTTTCAAAACCACCCAAATTTTTTTTAACCAGCCTAAGCCACTTTTTACCCACAAAATCAAATTTAAAACAGCCCATTTTGGTGGGAAACTGCCGGTCTGGCAACACTGGTAAATGTGTGTAAATTTATATTTATTCTGTTTTTTAATTAATTGTAGTAATATTACTGACTAATATGAAAGTGTTCTTATGATTTATTTACAATACATTTTATAAAGTAATATTTCTGGCTTTCGGTAGATATATTATATGAGAGACTTGCTTTATTCACTAAATCAGTAGATCTAATCGGATTTCTATTGTAAACCTTAAATAAAAAAATATAAAAAAGTATTATTTTTATTTTATAGATTAGCCTAAGTTTTTAGTAATGAAACTCTCAAAATCATTCCGCATGAATCCTGCAGTTTTATGTGTTTTTTTTTTTTTTACAAAATTCTGCGCAGAATAGCAGATTCGTCACATTTTTACAGCTACAAAACATGCCCATACCAATTAAATATTCTTATTACTTTGTATCAATGTCATTGTAAACATTATTAATTTAAATACAGTATATAACTAAAACTAATATAAAAAATATCTGTAATTTAAATGTCACCAACAGGATTTGAACGCGTATAGTGAAAAGGTTCATCATGAGTATTGATCGAGCTATCCAACTGAGCTATTCAGGACTACACATATCAAAGTCAGTTTTGACATCTTTATCAGTAAAACCATGTTTTGCTTTATGTTTTGTTTGTGGACTTGTGTTAACTTGTTTCCATCGACTTCCATAGAATATGTTTCTACAAACTCCCACGGTGATATTTTCTCAGAATAGCTCTCAAAGACAAAATGATGTTTTATCACAATTGGTCAAACCATGTTTTCAAATTTTTTTATACAGTTTTAAAGGGTATAGCCTTTGGACTTGTGCTAACATGTGTCCCATGAATTCGTGTTAACCTGTGTCTGCAAATTCCCAAGCTGATATCTTTCAGTTATTGTTATAAGTTATTGTTAAGTTAATAAAAATATGCAGTATGGTTAGTGCAAACATTCACATGACCAGGGCCCCATTTCAGAATGGAGGTTAAAGGTGCAGTAGGTGATTTGTGCTGGTTGAAAGTCTTTTCACATTCCAATAGTAATGATTAAAGTAAAAAAATCTAAATGTATTTTTATATTTGGCGTAAGGCATAAAACTAAAAAATGTTCATCCAATTAAATAGTCAGGCCGACATCTCTTATAATTCAGATAAGTAGACCAAACTGTCTGTGAGCAAATGCAGATTTGAACAACTGCACAGCCTTTTGTACGCAGCTCCGCTGACCGCCGTTTGTGCTGCACGCTCACGAGAGTGATAGAGAGAGAGCACACGCCCGATCGGTAAAAACCAATGACTGTATAAAAGGTAAAAACCTGCTGAATCAAAACTTTTTAAGAACCCAAATCAATATTGGAGTTACCTTTGCACGCTGGAGAAAGGATGACACAATGGCACAATTTTTAGCTTCACGCAAAGCTAATGTAACCTTAGATGTTGTTACAAATGGGTTATATCTTTACAGAAGTGTTGTTCAGCCAATAAAGTCTTCTAGTGAAAGATTGATAAGACTATTTTCAGTTTCATAAGTTATCTTTTACAACATTGATAAGGTAGATTTGAATTAGTTTAACAACAAAACACAAGTAAATAGCACTATTCCGCCTAGTCTCTCTCCCTGTATTGTTTACCAAGCAACTCTAAATATTCACTCTGAAATAGCATGTCAGTTTGGCTTGCACGTTGCAAGACAAACACTTCATTTTTAACACATGAGAGAGGATTCTTTTTCTGTGCTTGTGTTTAAGGAGGCGTGGCTCTAGACGGCAGGGGAGGGAATGTGATTCAGAGATTTATGCTAAGCTGTTAGCATTGTGGAAGATCACCTCCTGCACCTCTTGTTGTAGAAAAAGTGTACGTCTATCTGTAATAACTGTTTCACGAAACTTACTTAAAAGGAATAACATTAAAATAGTGTGAAAATTTCACAATGTGACGGTGTAAGCAAAAGACTGACAACAGAACTGCCAACAAAAGTGATTTAATGTACAAAAGTTTATTTATTGACATTTATTTCTAGATTTTTGAAGAATGCAGACCATACTCTTGACGTAAATTGGGGACCTCTGTCAGACACAATGTCTTCGGGTAGCCCATAGTATTGGAATACTTGATTGCACAAAAGTTCGGCAGTTTCTAGAGCTGTGGGGAGTTTAGGGAAGGGAATCAATCTGCATGCTTTAGAAAAGCGGTCGATGACGGTGAGTATAGTGCTGTGACCAAGAGACAGGGGAAGATCTGTGATAAAGTCAATGGCAATGTGGGACCAGGGGGGCCTCAAGGGGTTGTAAAAGGCCGGCTGGAGCGTGACGGGAATGCTTGTAATATTACAGGGGGAGAATTTTTTGACAAATTTAATGACGTCTGCTCTTACGTCGGGCCACCAGTAAGGGTTCAGAATGAGGTCTATAGTGCCTGCGATACCTGGGTGACCGGAACTGGGGTTGGAGTGAATTTCCTCTGAGTTGATTTCTGAGTGGCAGTGGAACGAAGACCTTATCTGCTGGATAGGTGGGAGGCGAGGGATGTTTGTCTGCGACTTGGGCGATTTTGGCATCAATATCCCAGGAGATGGGTGCCAGAATAATAGATTCAGGAAGAATGGGTTGTTCGTCCTCTGATTTGGGATCGTCTTCGAAAAGGCGAGAGAGTGCATCTGCCTTGATGTTCTTTGGCCCGGGGATGTATGTAACAGAGAAGTTGAATCGTGTAAGGAATAGAGCCCATCTAGCCTGTCGAGGATTTAATCTCTTAGCTGATCGGATGTACTCCAGATTTTTATAATCGGTTATCACAGTGAAAGGGTATCGGGCTCCCTCTAGCCAATGCCTCCATTCTTCCATGGCTGCTTTCATAGCGAGGAGTTCCCGGTTGCCTATATCATAGTTCCTCTCCGCTGAGTTGAGCTTCCGTGAAAAGAAGGCGCAGGGATGGAGCTTGTTAGACGACTCTTGTCTCTATGATAATACGGCTCCGATGCCCATATTAGAGGCATCGATTTCAAGAGTGAAGGGTAACTTGGGATCGGGGTGACAGAGGATAGGTGCTGAAGAGAACCGGGCTTTGAGGTGGTTAAAGGCTCGGACAGCGTCGGGGTTCCACTTCAGCTTGGAATTTCCTGTTTTCACCATAGACGTGAGTGGTGCGGCTACAGAGGTGAAGTTTCACTTGAATCGGCGATAGAAGTTGGCAAACCCCAGAAAACGTTGCATTTCTTTCACCCTGTTGGGTCTTGGCCAGTTCAAAACAGCATTCACCTTATCTTCGTCCATGGCGACTCCATTTGCACTGATTATGTACCCCAGGAACGAAGTGCAAGTCTGGTGAAATTCACACTTGAACACTTTGGCGTATAGCTGATGTTGAATGAGTCTCTGTAGTACGGCTTGTACATGGTGAATGTGGTCATCTAGCGTCTCTAAATAGACGAGAATGTCATCAATATAAATAATTACCCATTGATTCAACATGTCACGAGATACCTCATTAATGAATGCTTGGAAGACTGAAGGACTGTTTTCCAGGCCGAAGGGCATCACCCGATACTCATAGTGGCCGGTGGTCGTTGAGAAGCCGGTTTTCCATTCATCACCCCACTTAATGCGTATGAGGTTGTAGGCACTGCGAAGATCAAGTTTGGTAAAGTATTTGGCTGAGCATAATTGTTCCAGGGCAGCAGTGACCAGGGGTAAAGGATAGCGGTACTTCACAGTAATTTCATTCAAACCTCTATAGTCAATGCAGGGGCGCAGGCTTCCATCCTTCTTTTCAACAAAAAAAGAAACCGGCGGATGCGGGTGAAGTGGACGGCCGAATGAATCCCTTCTCCAACTCCTCCTTAATGTATGCATTCATCGTTTCGGTTTCTGTTTGGGACAGAGGAAAGATTCTCCCACGAGGGGGCGTGATGCCTGGCAATAAATCTATAGCGCAATCATACTCACGGTGAGGTGGGAGTTTTGTGGCTTTTTTCTTGCTAAACGCTTCTGATAAATCCTTGTATTCTTCGGGGATCATGGAACTTTCAGGGATTTCATGGCTGGTAGCAATGGTATTGAGCTGAACAGGGATGACAGAACATAGACGATTTCTCAAATTTGATTCACTCCACTTTGAGATCTCACCAGTTTTCTAGGAGATGAGGGGATTATGTGTCTGTAACCACGGCCACCTGAGAATGATGGGATGTTGGGGAGACTTACTGATCAGAAACTCCATCTCTTCCTTGTGAAGCGAGCCTGTTTGAACTGACAGTTGAGTAGTGCGGTAAGTGACATTTCCATCCCCTAGGGGGCGTCCGTCTACTGCCGTGATTGCTAAGGGGGAATCACAAGAGGTTAGTAGAATAGTGTTCCTATGAGCAAATGTCTCATCCATGAAATTGCCAGCAGCTCCTGAGTCAACCAGAGCGACAGTGTGAACTGTGGTGTTCCCAAAACACACAGAGATGGGGACAGTAAGAGCATTGTTATTAATAGAGAGGATTGAGGTTACATTCACCGACAACGTCTTGGAAGATGGTTTATTGGGGCATTTAACCTTCGTATGACCGCCAAATCCGCAATATAGGCAGAGATTATTCTTCAAACGTCTTTCACGTTCTTCAGGTGATAATTGAGCTCGACCCAGTTGAATGGGTTCAGCAGGAACTGTGGGAGCTGGAGCGGACTCTTGACTGGGGTAGGAGAGAACAACAGGTGAGGGTTTTCTAATGCAGAGCAGATTGTCCAGCCTGATATAGAGGTCAATGTGCTGATCAAGTGATTTCCCATCATCTCTACATGCTAATTCAGTTTGTAAGTCAGGATTCAAGGCTTTGCGGTAAAGGGTCTTTAGGGGATCGTCAGCCCAGCCAGTTTGTGCAGCCAAAGTGTGGAAATGAAGAGCGAATTCAGCCGCTGGTTGGTTGTTCTGCTGAATCGTGAGTAATTCTTCACCTGCGTTTTGACCTCCCTCTGGATGATCGAAAACCACACAGAAACGCTGGAGAAACTCTTTAAACGTGGGAAAAGTGGTAGTGTTTTCTGGCCAGAACGCAGTAGCCCAATCCAGGGCTTTTCCAGAGAGCAACGAGCACACAAAGGCAATTTTACTGTTCTCATCTGCAAACATATGGGGTTGTTGTGCGACAAACAGCTTGCATTGTAGCAGAAAACCTTTACAATTAGAAGGATTACCGTAGAATTTGTCAGGAAATGCCAGGCGGGGGCTGGCATGATGAGGAGTAAAGGTTACTGGAGGCTGGCTGGTAGAGTAGTTGGCGGTGGGTTGCGCTGGGGTTGCAACATTCAAATTCCGCAGGGTACTTACTAGTTCCTCCGTTAGCTGTGTGAGATGTGCAAGCTGTTGCTAATGAGTCGCTAGAACCTAGGCTTGGGTTGTGAGTTCGATGGAAAGGACCTGTAGGGCTGTGGGATCCATGTTTGGCGAAGTCTTCTGTAACGAAGTGGCTGACACAGAGGGATCCATTTGCAGTATATTTATTAAACACAGTTTAATAACAACAAGCACACAGATGTAATGCGTGTGCGAACTCGCATCAAACACAGTTGTATTAGGTCGAAGGGCTGGCGGCAGGTAAACACAGGATGAGTATAAAGGCATGGGTCAGAGACAGGCGGCGAATATCAAGTTCGGTGTTCAGGCTAGAGTTTAGGGCAGGTGGCTTGGATCAGAGTCGATATTCAGGCAGAAGTACAAGGCAGGCGGCAGGCAGGACAAGGTCGATAATCAAAGCATGATGATTGGGAGATGTAATGCAGGTGTGAGTGCTAATCAGTAAAGTGGATGATGTAATGTCAATAGTCCGGTGATGATGACCTCTGCTGGCCAGCGAGGGGAATGACTGGGACCGAGTAGGTGACTGTCGTGAAGGCGGACCTACAGAAATGACAGGCATCAGCTGTCGTGAAGACAGACCTGCAGAAATGACAGGCATGGAGGGAGCGGTAGAGAGAGAACGGGAGGCAAAAATACAGCCACCTACAACCATAACATTAGTTTCTGACAAAACTGCTAAGTATTTTACTGGTGAATATGTCATGTAAAAACACTTTGCAAACACATTATATGTATTTTTTTTTCATTAATTTAAACGGAAACCTATCTTTCTGAATGAAAACTTAATTATCAAAAATGAGCATCATGTCTGTGTCTGCGCAGAGATCAAGCCTCTCACCTGAGAATGTGGACATTATGGTGTTCTTAATAATCTTTCACTAGTCTACACTGCAGTTATTTATTTCATTTTAGTTTACTTGATTAAGATATCTGCACTAAAGATAATTGTTTTTTTCTGACTAGTCTATATTGGAGGTATTTATTTAGTTTTTGTCATTTACTCCGGTATTCTGACTAAAAATGTGATGGCAAAGTTAATAAAGAAAAAGTATAGATGCTCCTGTTATTAAGTAAATATATTGTTCCTTAGCATTGCTGTTAAGATGACATAAACCCTAACCCCACTGTAAACAGAAACCGAACCGAACCGTGGCTCCAAAACCGCGAACCAAACTGTTCTTTTGGTGTATCATTACACACCTAGTTACCGTGGTAACTTACTCTGTGAACCTAACCTGGTCAGGAGCAGGTTTATTCTCTAAACTCTGAGTTTCTGTCGGTGTACTCCCCTTCTTTAAAGACAAAGTGGTATTTCTTGCCTTAGCCTTACACTTTAAATTTTTTTTACCTTAAATTCACAGCAAATTACTGGCTAATAATTGCATAACTTTCACAATAAATTACTGTATGTAAATTTACAGTAAATTGTGACATAGTTCACAGTTATTTACTGTGATTTTGTCACATTAAATTATTGTGAAATTACAGCCATACAGTGTAACTTTACAGGATATAAGAAAATCCGTTACTGTGATTTCACAGTATTATCTTGTAGAATTAACTATAATTTGCTGTAAATTTATGAAACAATATGATTACTGTGATTTAGCAGTAGGTTGCAATTGAAAAACCTGATTTAACTGTAAAGATTACTGTAACTTAACAGTTTGGTGCTGTAAAATTTCAAAGCAAATTTAGGTCACACAAAAATGAAAATTCTGTCTTGATTTACTCACCTTCAGGTTGTTCCAGGTCTGTTAAATATGATTTTTTTTTGTTAAACTGGAATAAAAATATTAAATATCTCCCTTTGTGTCCAAAAAACCTGAGAATGTGTAAATGATGACAGAATCTTCATTTTTGGGTAATCTGAGACGACTCTAAAATCAAAATAAAAACAAACACACATACATTTTACACATTTATTTAACAGTTTAATGACATCTGTGTAAACATTTCAGAAAGTTTTCAAAATGTGAAGCCTCAACCAAAAAATACTATAAGAACATTACAGTTTTTCTCAGTGGCTTTGGTGCATTTCTCACAACACTATTTACATTTGCGCAACAGTTAATGCATTTCTCAAAACTGTCATTTGTGCACATCATCATAGTAGCAGTTTTCCATTCCTTCCAGCAAATTCCAAATGCTTTTGGACATGCATCAATTGCTTTCATACAACTCTCTGCTGTTTTATAACGTTATAATTTGCTAATGTCATGTCAATCAAAATTAATCAAACTTGTGAATGCTGAATAGTCAGTCCATATAAAATTAACAGTCCTCATTTCATTACATGCAAACATGTTGAACTAGTTGTCAAAATCTGTCAAGCAAATTTATAAACATTTTAAAATCTTTTTTTTTTCTGAAAATGTCTAAATTGATCAATTTCATGAATGCTTTACAGACCAGTGTATGTTGTAGGTTCAGTTCCAATATGTAATACAATATTGTGTACAGTTGTGCACAGCTCTACCCAAAGGGAGTTTATGTTTGTTGTATTTACTCTTTTGCACAATGCTGTGAACAATTTAGAATTGTAAAGAGCAAATGCAGTAAAAATGTGAAACATACATATTCATTGTCTTGTACTCCGATACCTCACTAAATGCAGTGATGTTTAACTTTACTGTAGTTTTCGAATGGCCGTGCAAATAGTAGTGCTGTCTTGAGCGTTTTCCGGAAGTGTCACCAAAATCTGACTTTTTTGCATTGGGAAAAAATGTACAGAGTAAACTGACATAATGAAAACATGACAAAGCCCTCTGACTATCTTATTCATAAAACAATGGGGTCAGGACTTTTCATCTTGATGACACTGACACTTTCATTGACATCAATAGCCGACTTGCTTTTAAGGAATGAGCTATCCATTTTGAGCAAGTGACATGCAGGTTAACAAGGTTTTGTAGTTCGTACTAATTGTTTTGAGAAATGCATTACCTGTTGTGCAAATGTAAATAGTGTTGTGAAAAATGCACCAAAGCGACTGAGAAAACTGTGATTAAAAAAATATTCTGACATCATACATGTAAAAAGCAGTGTTTCAGAGAGGGAGAACGAGTTAAAATTACTTGCAAAACTAGGCAGTCATCTATTCAAGATAATTTATAAAAGTACATACTTGCTGGTTGTGTCTTCTCTGCTTTTTTGACCTCTTCCGTCTCCAAACTAATGCCCAAAAAGCACCTATAAGCAAAAAGGGCAGATAAACTTTTAGCTTCATTCAACAAATGATGTTGTATGTTAGAAATCACCACCTTCAGTGGGACACGACTGCTGCACTTTAGATAAATATTACTGTTAGCTCAGTTTGAACATAATGACAATACTCTAGCTCAGTAAGACTGCAATCAAACAAAAACATTAAAAATCATTTCCATCACAAGCACACAATCAAGAACAGTCCAACAACAAATAGTGGTTTTGATTTACCCAGGCAGAACAAATTGGGTCTGCAACACACCCCTTTATAACAAGGGGACAAGGGGAGTCAGGACTTGTTCTCCTATACATTCCTTGTTTAACCCCCCAAAACAAGCTATCAGTTACAATATTTAATGTAGACATTACCTTAAATTTTAGAGTGCGAAAGGTATCTTCAGCATACTTCAATTTCAGACCACATCTGAAGCCAGTTGTGAAATCCAGGTGAGGTCCCATGACCACCTGACCCTCCAAGGAATATGACTGTTTGATGTTGTATTGCTTGGGAAAGAAAGACTAAAATTAGAGGTGTTGGGGAATGATTAAATTTGTTCGTAGAAATAAAGTTGATATTCCATGCACCGCCTCTTGAAAACCAAGCAAACAAACACACATGCCCAGTAAAATTGCTAATAAAAACAAGGACTATAGTTTTAAAAATCTTTGTCTAATATTTACTACTACTGGAAGTACTGGTGGAACACACACACACACATCACTAGAGATGTCCCGATACAACATTTTAAGTTCCAATACCATAACGATATTGCAGCTGTCAGGAACCTTAAACAGACACAAATGCAGGCTTGAGAGAATCAATGGTATTTATTTCCAATTTCAAAACAAAATGATCTTCTTGAGAAAGACCAAAAAATCCAGCCAGGAGGAGGGAAAAAGAGCAGAACAAAAAGTATCTGGGCAGTGTACAACTCATAACAGTCCTGGCACAAATATTTCCGGCAGAGGGCGTCCCCTTCGTGATCCTCAGACAAAAAGAAAAGCAAAACAACAGCCGGAACAAAGTCACAAATTATAACAGAAATTCGGCTGTCTTCTCAACATTACCCGGCAAGGGGCGCTCGATGAGGCAGACGTGTGGGGAATGCAAAGCAGCGAGTGAGAGAGAGGAAGCTGGTGTTTCGGAGAAAGCCGGCGGGCTCCGAGAGCGAGAGGAAGTCCGGCCTGGAAACAGAGATGATGGAAAAGACCCAACACTGGATGCAATGGGCCTGGCGATGCAACGACACAGAAATCCCACTGGATTAGCAGAGAGAGAGAGAGAACAAGACAGGACATGACATGAGTGGCTGAGCATGAGCGCACTCGCAAACACCGATCTAGCACAGGACGACACACACGAGGGGAATAAATAGGGCAGGAGGAAAGCTACTCGGAGTGCAGGTGAGCGAAATCAATCATGTAAATAGAAAGATTGGGTAACGAGGGAGGGATGCCTTAGGTGAACACAAGGTGACTGATCAAAACAAAACATTCACGTTCTCTCGTGACATGTAAACAAACACACAGAAAAAGACAGCGTGATCAGACTAGGGATGTGACAGTACCCCCTCCCTACGAATACGATTGCATGGAGGGGCTCACCTCGTTGTCGACGGAAGTCCCTGACCAGTGCCTGATCCAGAATATCCCGGGCCGGAACCCAGCTCCTTTCCTCTGGATCATAAGCCTCCCAGTCCACTAGGTATTGGAAGCCCCGACCTCTGCGTCTGACATCTAGCAATTTCCGCACAGCATAAACTGAGGAGCCATCCACTAGCCGGGGGGTGGACAAGGAGTGAGTACAGCACAAGTTTAACCCTAGATACATGAAAAGTAGGGTGTACCCGACCAAGCGTGGGGGGAAGCTTAAGCTGTACTACCACCGGACTAAAGATCTTGGTGATCCGGTATGGTCCAATGAACCTGGGTACCAACTTGCGTGAGGCTACCCTAAGAGGCAGGTCCTTAGTGGAAAGCCATACTCTTTGACCACACCTGTAGCGGGGAGCAGGAGTCCGATGTTGATCAGCCGCTGCTTTACTCCCTCTATTAACCCAGGCCAAGGCCTGCCTAGCTCTCTTCCAAGTGCAGCAACACCACTGGACAAACGCAAGGGCAGACGGGACAGCAGCTTCGAGTTCCTGTGAGGGAAACAAAGAAGGTTGGAAACCCACAAAGCATTGAAATGGAGACATACCTGTGGCAGATGACGGGAGGGAGTTGTGAGCATACTCCACCCAGGGCAGTTGTTGGCACCAAGAGCTAGCATTGTGGGATGTCAGACAGCGGAGAGTACGTTCCAAATCCTGGTTTGCCCGCTGAGACTGCCCGTTGGTCTGGGAATGGAATCCAGAAGACAGACTCGTTGAGGCCCCGATCTGTCGACAGAATTCCTTCCAAAATCAGGAGACAAATTGGGGGCCCCTATCAGAGACCACATTGACCGGAAGACCATGAATCCGGAAAACATGATCAATCACCACCTGTGCTGTCTCTTTGGCTGAGGGGAGCTTGGGGAGAAAGAATAAATGTAGCGGAAACCAAGCTCTTTAAAAGTTCTCTGTAGTTGTCTTGACAACACAAACTGCTGCTCTGGGATGAGCCGCGTGCAAAAGATGCCCCTCTTAACGCAAAGGCACATTCAATCGGCCCCTTATGCAGTCAAACTAAATATATATAAAATAATAATTTTAATCGTTTAACTGATAGCATTAATCGCTCACAAACGCACCCTTTCGGTTAACTGTTAATCAATTATTTTGAGCATCCCTAATTAAAACGGCCAAAGAAAAGGGCCCAGCGAGCCTGTCAGGAGCTCAGCCTTTTGGCTGAACGGATGTATTCCAGATTCTTGTGATCCGTCCAGACCAGAAAAGGTTGAGCTGCCCCCTCCAACCAGTGACGCCATTCCCCCAAAGCCAACCTGACCGCCAACAACTCCCGATTACCTATGTCGTAATTCCGTTCAGAAGGACTCAGGCGGTGGGAAAAGAAGGCACAGGGATGCACTTTCCCATCTAGACGTGACCGCTGAGATAGGACTGCGCCTACTCCGACATCAGAGGCATCTACCTCAACAATAAACTGTCGTTCAGGATCTGTAATAGACAAGACAGGAGCAGAGATAAAATGGGACCTTAATTTATCAAAGGCCTCAGCTGTGCATCAGCTTTCCATTTGAACGATACCTTAGGAAAGGTGAGTGACGTTAAGGGTGCAGCAATCTACCCAAAATTACTGATGAATTGCCGATAAAAGTTGGTGAACCCCAGGAATTGCTGCAGAGCCTTACGCGAGTCAGGAGTTGGCCACTCGGCAACGGCCCTTAACTTACATAGGTCTGCCTGGATTTCTCCTGCCGAAATTATGAATCCTAGGAATGGAACCGACTGGGCATGGAATACGCACTTCTCCGCTTTAGCAAAAATGGTTCTCCAGCGGCCGTTGTAGCACCTGGCGAACATGTTGAGTGTGTACCTGTGGGGATGGGGAAAATATCAAGATATCATCAAGGTACACAAAGACAAAGCGGTTAACCATGTCTCTCAACACATCATTGACCAGGGCCTGGAAGACCGCCGGGGCATTGGTCAGACCGAATGGTAGGACATGGTACTCAGTGTCCCGTAGGGGTGTTAAAGGCTGTCTTCCACTCATCCCCCTCACGTATGCGAATCAGATGATAGGCATTGCGGAGGTCAAGTTTGGTAAAGACCTTGGCTCCTTGCAATAACTCAAAGGCAGACGACATAAGAGGTAAGGGGTACCTGTTCTTGATAGTGATGTCGTTAAGCCCTCAATAATCAATACAAGGACACAAGGAGCCATCCTTCTTTTTGACAAAGAAGAACCCAGCGCCTGCAGGGAAAGAGGAGGGTCGGATGAGTTTAGCTTTAAGAGATTTGTTAATGTACCGGTCCATGGCCTCTCTCTCAGGACCAGAAAGGGAAAATAATCGACCCTTTGGCGGAGAAGTGCCTGGGAGGAGTTTAATGGCACAATCATAAGGACGATGGGGAGGCAAGGAGGTGGGCCGAGACTTGCTAAACACCTCACGCAGGTCATGGTACTTCGCCGGAACCCCAGCCAGATCAGCCGACTCCACCTGCGGGACAGGACACACAGAAACAGGAAAAGAGGCAGGACCCAAAAACGCGTAGCAAGACAACATTGATTCCATGACAAAAATGAATTATTCAACCAATCAATGTGTGGGCCATGCTGCAGTAGCCATGGGTGCCCCAAAACTATGGGGGCACTTGGGGAGTCAAGGAGGAGCAGCGTGGTGACCTCACGGTCATTGCCTGAGACAATGAGTGTGATAGGAGGGGTGCTATGGGGAACCGTGGTGATAAGAGTGCCATTAAGGGAACGGGCAGGGATAGAGTCAGAAAGAGCAAGGGCAGGAATCCCCCACAAAGCAGCCAAGGAACGATCTATGACGTTACCCTCAGCTCCAGAATCGATCAGGGCCGAACAGGAGTTAGGAAGATCCCCAAACTGGACAGAGACAGGAATAACAGTACGAGAAGGGAAGGAATTCAAAAAAGGAGTGGTGCTCACTAGGATCCCCCTCTTCACTGGCGAGCTGTGCCTTTTAAAGGACAAGTGGCTGCGAAATGCCTTGGCTTGCCACAGTACAAACACAAGCCCTTAACGAGGCGATGCTCTTGAATTCTTGCTGTCAACTCAGCTACCTGATTGGCCAGGAAATCCACCTCTCGAGCGGTATTGGTCAGTCTGACCTCATGTTGCCCCAGCAACGCTCCTTGCTGTGTAACGGCAGTTCGGACGGAATCTGAGCCTGCTGTGTCCATAGTGGCTAGATTGTTTTGTCAGGAACCTTAAACAGACACAAATGCAGGCTTGAGAGAATCAATGTGTATTTATTTCCAATTTCAAAACAAAAAGATCTTCTCGAGAAAGACCAAAAAATCCAGCCAGAAGGAGGGAAAAAGAGCAGAACAAAAAGTATCTGGGCAGTCTACAACTCATAACAGTCCTGGCACAAATATTTCCGGCAGAGGGCACAAATTATAACAGAAATTCGGCTGTCTTCTCAACATTACCCGGCAGGGGGCGCTCAATGAGGCGGACGTGTGGGGAATGCTGAGCAGCGAGTGAGAGAGAGAGAGAAAGCTGGTGTTTTCGAGAAAGTTGGCGGGCTCCGAGAGCGAGAGGAAGTCCGGTCTGGAAACAGAAGGAGATGAGGGAAAAGACCCAACACTGGATGCAATGGGCCTGGCGATGCAGCGATATAGATGTGGGATGTAACAACAGCCTTCAGTCTGAACCGATACCGATATAAATCTGATATCAGCACAAATTAAGAACACTTTACTTTGACCTATTTCGTTGAGTGGAATGTATGAACGGCTACATCAAACGGAGAACAAAAGTCAGAAACAGTATTTATGGAAAAAAACAACCAATTTATTAATTATTGGTTGCATAAATGGGAAAGGGTACCAAAGGCGGAGCTATATGCGCAACTGAACGCTATTGGTTTACAGAGATATGTCATTCGCTTGCGCAACAAGCCAGAATGAAAACAAAAGAGCAACCATTTTTTAAATACTGTAACGAAGTGGCTGGCACAGAGGGATCCATTTGCAGAATTTTTATTAAACACAGTTTAATAACAAATAGCACACAGATGTAATGCGTGTGCGAACTCACATCAAACACAGTAGTATATGGTCGTAGGGCTGGCGGCAGGTAATCACAGGATGAGTATGCAGGCATGGGTCAAAGGCAGGCAGCTGATATCAGAGTCAGTGAGCAGGCTAGAGTTCAAGGCAGGCGGCGAGGATTAGAGTCGGGGTTCAGGCAAATGTACAAGGCAGGCGGCAGGCTGGACAAGGTCGGTAATCAAAGCAAGGTAACAACGGGGAAGCAGGCAAAGATGAGAAACGATCAGTAGTGTTCGCGATGTGTGAGTGTGTGTGTGCTGCTTATATGTGTAAGCGTGGGTCATCAACTGGATGAGCTGCAGGTGTGCATGCTATCAGTGTAAGTGGATAACGTAATGTTAGAAGTCCGGTGATGATGACCTCTGCTGGCTAGCGAGGGGAATGACTGGGACCGAGTCGGTGACAAATACACAGCCGAGAGATCTTTTACAGCGTAAATATATATACATATAATAACGAGCCATGGCCGTCCCGGGCTCAAACAAACCTTGTCAACATCTTGATGTACAGCCACAATGCCAAGAAGAAGAGCAGATTATTTGTGCCCCTTAGTTTTTTATGAGCCAGTGTGAAACAGAATATGGGAATCCCTCTATGAATTAAACTTTCAAAGTAATACCATCCTTTAAATAATATGAAAGGTTCATTGATACTAGTGCTGAACCTTTTGACTATACGAGTTTGAATCCTGTTGATGACATTTAAATAATATATTTGTTTAAATATTAATTTTGGTTATATACTGTTCTGCTACACAAGTATTAAAATCAATTATGTTTACAATAACCCTGATAACAAGTAATAATAATATTTAATTGTTATAAGTATGTTATGTAGCTGTGAAAATGTGATAAATCTGCTAAACTACAAACGTGAATAGTGTACATCAGGAAAGTTTCACCAGTTAACACAGTAACCAGATAAACTGCAACAACGGCCAGAAGAGGAAGGGCTCCCCCTGCTGATTAAGGTTCATCTCAAAGATTTTTCCTTGCCCCTGTTACCTTTGGCTCACTCACTGAGGGGTTTGAAGGCACTGTATAACTGTTGACATGTATTTGTATTTGCATGTCATTTTTGTCTGTAACAATGCAATGCTCTGACTTGCTTGAAAATAGCATCAAGCAGTTCATGTTTCACTAGCTCATCTTTCCATTTTCAATGTCTTACCCGGGGTTCCCACGTTTCTTGAAAGTACTCAAAAACACTTACATTTTAGCCACGAAGTCAAGGCCTGTAAAGTACCTGCAATCCAACATAGGTCCCTGAAAGTAAAGGTATCTTCCCAAATACTCACTGGTATTTAATACAATCTATTGCAACTTGGGCGGCAACTGCCTCATCTGGGAACCGGATCATCGCACCAATCTCTATTTATGAGAAGTCTTTCAGGCTGTGATCCGCACTACAAGCACACCGCCCCAGACCTCTCCACTTTACCCCCGAAGTGAGTGAGCCCACCAGATTGGGACAGAGAGAGGGAACCACAAAAGATACTACCTGTGGTCATGACTCTGCTCCGCCATCTTGGCTACCATCCCAGCTAGTTGGATACTGCAGCTGCTGGGCACTGGGTCTCTCCATGCTGGCAAACCACCTTCTGGTTGGGTTGGTCCGGGTGGTCTGGACCTGGGTGTCAGGAGAGGGGGAGAAAAATGGAAGTAGAGGCTGAATAAGATGCCTCAGCCTCTGAAACACACCACCAGTATATCCTCCACTAGCTGGAGGGCGTTCTCAAGTAGGACTTGACGCATTCCAATGTTTGAGAGGGAAGGCGGGCGACAAATTGTCCAAGCACCATGGTGTCGATGACCACCTTGACGCTCTGACCATCCAGCACTAACCATCAGCAGCAAGCGTGACAGAGCTGCTGAGTTGAACACAAAGGGTCTGGCGTTCTCAATTAGTTCCAATAAGTTGAACCGCTTACTTTGTTCTTCTGGATTGCGGCCAGCCCGCTGAACAATGGCTCACTTCAGATCATCATATTCCAGGAGGGATCTCGGTTTCACCAGAGAGCAGAGGGATGATACATACCCGCCAGTTGCCCGCAGCCAGCCACATGCCTCAGCAAGGTTTTCGAAGAGGTCCAGGAAGGTCTCTGGATTGTCATGGGGACCCATCTTTTCTAGGTTGATGGGAGGGTGGGTGGCAGAGGGAGGGTGTCTGCACGGGCTGAACCTCCTGGTGAAGTAGCTTCTTGAACAGTGTACAGTACTCTTTTTGAGCCTCCACAATGGAGGGCGGCGAGTGCCTGGATGACTTCTGCAAATGGTCTGGCAGCTCCTTAATACCATTTCTCCGGCCCAATTGAAAAACAAGAAATGGGTGTTAAAAATCTTAGTCAGACCTACCTTTAGCCGCCGGTTTACTTATTTGCTCTCCCCTTGTGCGGCCTGTTCAACCCCACCCCTCTCGTGGCAAATTCTTCATATGAAGAATAATATTATTTACTAGTTAAAATTTACTTTCTAATATCAAAATTTTTAATTCTGCAAAAACTGACATCATTGTTGACAGAAGGTTGCTTTTAAAAGTGTTTTAAAATGAATGCTCTTCTTTATTTTCTAAAATAATATAGTCATAAATTTCCTGATTGTGCCAGCCAGAAGAAGATGGGCTCCCCCAGTTGAGTCTAGTTCCTCTCAAGGTTTCTACCACAGGACGTTTTTCCTTGCCACTGTTGCCTTTGGCTTGCCCACTGTTTTTTTTGAAGGCACTGAGTTACTGTTCATTCAAATATGTTGTGTCTTATTTTACGTATGCGATTGATAAACATTCATGACCGTCTCACATCTTCTGCAGCATATCGCACATGAGCGCCATATTTATAATAGGGCATGTCAAGATAAAAGTGTTTTCAAACTAATACACTTTTGTAATCTTTAATATATATATATATATATATATATATATATATATATATATATATATATATATATATATATATATATATATATATATTGTGATGGGCTGAAGAATCACACGACAAAAGAATTAAAGTTTAGATCCCAGAGGGTGGATTTATTTACAAAGGTGCATGAGTGCAAGATCCAAAGGGGTGCTCCAGCGGGTGATGTTCTTTCATCCGTGGGGTGCTCAGTGTCTGTGAGATGGGTCTAGGAACCCGATCGGTCACCAACTGCTGTCTAGAGGAAAGAAAGGGAGAATAAGTGTTACTGCTCTGTTTCCTTCGTATGCTTCTCCTTTTCTGGTTCTTTTGGTGAGGCTTATGTAGCCGGTCTTGGATGAGTTGCAGCTGGTGCTGATTAGTTGGGAATGAGAGGGCCCAGGTGTTCCTCGTTCCTCTCCAGGACGATGCTGATAGCTTCATGGGATGCTTGTCACACTCCCCCCCCCTAAGTGGCGTCCTGGTCCTGTGGATGATATGAGACAATAGGGGAGAATTAAGGGGTGGGTGGGGAGTGACCCCTGACAGACCTGCAAAAGCCGCCCAGATCCGAGAGAGTCCATCAGCGTTGGCGTTGGCAGTCCCGGCCCGGTGACGCACATTGAAGTGGAAGTCCTGGAGCGCGAGGAACCATCTTGTCACCCTGGCATTTGTGTCCTTTGCCCTGGCCATCCACTGCAGAGGTGCATGATCGGTAACCAGGGTGAACTGGCGGCCAAGGAGGTAGTACCGCAGCTCCAGGACTGCCCACTTGATGGCAAGGGCTTCTTTTTCTACGGCGGCGTATTTTCTCTCGGCTGGGGTCAGCTTTCTGCTGATGTATAGGATCGGATGCTCTTCCCCTTCCTGAACCTGTGACAGAACAGCTCCTAGTCCTGTGTCAGAGGCATCCGTCTGCAGCAGGAAGGGACAGCCAAAATCAGGAGCTCGAAGTACTGGTTCTGAGGTCAGTGCTGTCTTTATGCTCCTGAAGGCTTCCTCGGCTGCCGGCGTCCAGTTTACCTTCTCTGGTTTCCCCTTCCTGGTCAGATCTGTCAGAGGGGCGGCTAAAGAGGAGAAATTAGGGATAAAACAGCGATAGTACCCTGCCAACCCTAAGAATGCTCGTACCTGGGTTTTGGACACCGGCCTGGGAGCAATGCGGACAGCTTCAACCTTTTTTTCTTGGGGTTGGATGAGTCCTCTTCCCACTTGGAAACCCAGGTACTTCGCTTCAGAGAGAGCAAGATGGCACTTATGAGGGTTGGCCGTGAGTCCAGCCCTCCGGAGTTCAGACAGCACCCTCCGTAGACGGTCCAGATGATCCTCCCATGTCTCCGAGTGGATCACAATGTCGTCTAAGTATGCTGCGGCATATGCGTGGTGGGGCCGGAGTATGATATCCATCATACGTTGAAATGTGGCAGGGGCCCCGTGCAGGCCAAAGGGAAGGGTCCGGTACTGCTAATGACCACTGGGGGTGGAAAAGGCAGTTTTAGGTTTGGCATTCTCAGACAGTGGTACTTGCCAGTAGCCTTTGGTTAGGTCTATGGTAGAGATGTACCGGGCCCTTCCCAGGCGGTCCAACAGCTCATCCACACGAGGCATGGGGTAGCTGTCAAATTCTGAGACTTCATTAAGCCGACGAAAGTCATTGCAGAACCGGAGGGTGCCATCAGGTTTGGGGACCATCACGATTGGGCTGGACCATGGACTTGATGAGGGTTCTATCACCCCTAATTTTAGCATTTGTTTTATCTCCTCTTCTATAGCCTGCCGACGAGCCTCAGGGACCCGATAGGGCCGCTGCCGTATGATGACTCCTGGCGGTGTTCGTATATCATGTTGGAGAAGGCTGGTTTGCCCGGGGAGATAAGAGAACACATCTGGGAACTGACCGATCAGGTGCCGCAGATCCCCCTTTTGAGCAGCCGAGAGATGGGGGTTGATGTCAACAACCACGGGTTCAGAAGTGGCGAGGGCAGCGAGTTGGACCCTAGTTCCAATCCATTTCTTTAGAAGGTTAATGTGGTACAACTGATCTGCCTTTCGTTTTCCTGGTTGTTGCACCCGGTAGGTCACTGGTCCGATTTTTTCCAATACCGTGTAGGGGCCCTGCCATGTGGCCAGGAACTTACAAGCTGCATTTGGAATTAGGACCATGACCCGATCTCCTGGTTGGAATTCCCGTGCTTGTGCTGCTCTGTTGTAGTGGCGTTGTTGGGCCTTTTGTGCTGTAATCAGATGCTCCCGGACTAACGGCATGACACGGTCGATTTTTTCCCTCATCTGCTTGACGTGTTCCACCACAGACCGATGGGCCGCCGGCTGCTGCTCCCAGGCCTCCTTTGCCACATCCAGGAGGCCACGGGGTTGTCGTCCGAAGAGGAGCTCAAAGGGGGTGAAGCCAGTTGAGGCCTGGGGAACTTCCCGGATCCCGAAGAGAATGTAGGGCAGCATAAGGTCCCAGTCACGGTTGTCCTCCGCGGCGACCCGTCTTAGCATTTGCTTTAGTGTTTGGTTAAAGCGTTCAACCAAGCCATCTGTCTGGGGGTGATAGACAGTGGTCCTCAACTGCTTCACCTTCAGCAGCCTGCAGAGGTCAGCCATTAGCCGGGACATAAAGGGGGTACCCTGATCGGTCAGGATCTCTGCGGGGATGCCAACTCGGCTAGAGAGCAAGAAGAGCTCCTGGGCGATGGCTTTGGCGGTGGCTTTCCGAAGGGGCACCGCCTCTGGGTAACGGGTAGCATAGTCAACAATCACCAGGATGTGCTCATGTCCCCGGGCAGATTTAGGCAATGGCCCAACCAGGTCCATCCCAATGCGCTCGAAGGGCACCTCAATAATTGGTAATGGAATTAGAGGACTCGGGGGAGGTGTCCTTGGTGAGGTTCGTTGGCAGGTGGGGCAGGCCTGGCAGAACCGCTTTACATCTGCCTCCAGTCCTGGCCAGTGGAAACGGTCCCGTATCCGCTGGACTGTATTGGCCACCCCAAGGTGTCCTGCCATGGGATGGGAGTGGGCCAGTTCCAGTATTGCTTCAGTCTTGGATCGGGGTACGACCAGCAGTAGTTTTTCCTCCCCCCTCCGCTGTGCGACCCAGTAAAGCAGGCCATTCTGGACAGCAAAGTATGGGAGAGGGTGGGGACCAGGCTGACTGTCTTTTCCCTCTATGACTCGGACTTGGGTCCAGCAATGTTTCAACCTATCGTCTCCCTGTTGTTCCTTAGCAAATGAGCCCCCTCCTGTGACCTGTTGAAAGACATCATAAAACAGGTTAGTATTATGAGAGGGGGACTCACCATCTCTCCCGCTGTCTGATGCCAGAAGGACGGGTCGCTGACGAGGTCTTCGGTTGGGCTTTTTACGGTGACGGCTCCCTCTGGGGCTGGCAGGTTGGGAAGCTGCGGCTAACAGGCGCTCTAAACCTGGCCAGTCTCTCCCAAGGAGCACAGGAACTGGTAGATCTCTCACCACTCCCACCTCGACTGGCCAGGTATCAGGGCCGGCTGAAATGGTTACATGACGGGCAGGGACCTGACGGGTGTCCCCGTGGACACAGGTGATAGGCAGGAAGGTCTTTGACCCAGTCCGTGGGGCCAAAATCCGTGCGTGTACCAGACTAACCGCACTACCAGAGTCGAGTAGGGCCCGGTATGGTTTTCCGTTGACCTTGACATCCGCTTCTGGGGCTCCTTCGGGTAGGTCTCTGTGTACAATGCAGCCTGCCAGCCAGGTCCGTGAGGGGGGTGTTGAAACCTCTGTTGGCATGGGCTCCTCCCGTGGAGAGGGAACCGTCGGCCTGCTCACCGGTCGTTGAGGGCCCTCTGGCGCTCGTCGCTCCTGGACCACCCTCCGGGGAAAAGGCGGCGCTCTCTCCCCTCCTTCCCGATGTAGGGTCGCATCCGCCAGTTCAATCGCCTCAATGAGCTCCAGGGTGGTTGAGGGGTTTCTCATTCCGACTACTCGTCGATGGGATCGGGGAAGAGCCCGGAGCAATTTGTCGATGACCACCCGTTCCGCTACCTGACTCGGCGTTGGGTCTTCCGCCAAGAGCCAATGTCTCGCAAGTCGTGTGAGACCCGCTGCTTGGGCACGGACCGGCAGATGGGGCTTATATGTCCACTCAAAAAACTGTTGAGCTGCACATGTGGATGACAGTCCCATATGGGCCAGGATTTCCCGTTTTAGGTCCTGGTAAGTGGTAGCTGCACCATCGGGGAGAGAAAAGTAGGTGCGCTGGGCGTCACCAGTCAGCAGGGGAGCCAGGACCTGCGGCCAGTCGTCGACATTCCACCCTTCATTCGTAGCAGTGGTTTCAAACATTTGTAAATAAGATTCAATATCATCGTGAGGGGTTAGCTTTGGAAAGAGTTGAGTGGCTCGGGCACGAGGGTCTGGTAGCGGAACACGTTGTGCAGCAGCCAGACGCAGGGCAAAAAGTTCTTGCTCCGTCTGGTCCTGACGAGCTGCCAGATGCTCGGCCACTTGCTGCTGGCGGATGCTGACCTCGGTGAGTCGCTGGAGAAGTTCATCCATCCTGTAGGGGGAGTGAGCGCTCGCCTGCACACAAAAGGAAGAGAAAGAAAAAAAAGATTTTTTTTTTTTTTTTTTTTTTTTAAATAGATGAGTGGGAGTCTGGGTGTCGGTGATTCTTCACTCTTCTGCCCGCATTCTCCACCAGTGTGATGGGCTGAAGAATCACACGACAAAAGAATTAAAGTTTAGATCCCAGAGGGTGGATTTATTTACAAAGGTGCATGAGTGCAAGATCCAAAGGGGTGCTCCAGCGGGTGATGTTCTTTCATCCGTAGGTTCTCAGTGTCTGTGAGATGGGTCTAGGAACCCGATCGGTCACCAACTGCTGTCTAGAGGAAAGAAAGGGAGAATAAGTGTTACTGCTCTGTTTCCTTCGTATGCTTCTCCTTTTCTGGTTCTTTTGGTGAGGCTTATGTAGCCGGTCTTTGATGAGTTGCAGCTGGTGCTGATTAGTTGGGAATGAGAGGGCCCAGGTGTTCCTCGTTCCTCTCCAGGACGATGCTGATAGCTTCATGGGATGCTTGTCACACTATATATATAAATATATATATATATATATATAATTTAAAAAATTTAAAAAAAAATAGAGCCCAGCTGGCCTGCCTGGCATTCACATGTTTAGCCGCCCATATGCACTCGGTTTTTATGATTATTTCACACAATATAGGGGAATGCCACCTCTTCCCCCCTTTCAATGACGCCACTCTCCCAAAACCAACTCGACCTCCTACAACTTCCAATTGCTGAAGTCATAGTTAGGGCTGCACGATAAATTACAAAAAAAATCACAATCTCTATTCTATCCTAAACGCAATCTTAATTCAGCTTTTCTAAGATTCAGCCAATTATATTTTCAAGGTCATTAGAGAAGTGTAAAGGTGAACACACAAGTCTTTACAGCAACATAGACACCTCCAAATGGTGTTAAAAGTGTCACATACTGTTTTTATAAGGTATAATTCTCCCAAAAATCATTTCTGTCATAATGTAAAGATATATTCGCAACTGCAAAATCAGACGTGAGCTGACGCAATGTTTGTTTACTACCGAGAGGATAGGCGCGTGGCCACCTGATGCCTACTTCAGTGAACAGAACCTGCAGAGACTGTGAAAAACAGGTAATAAAGTTGTAAATAACGTTCAGTTTGTTGCACAGAGCCATCGTTTGAGAGCTGTTTATGTGTGTTTTTTTTTTCTCACAGTAACGGAGGTCATGAGCCGCACTCGGAAGTGAAAATGAAACCGATGCGCACATCATTTAAATGATCATATTGTATTTTACAGTTATGATTAGGACAAGCGTTTGATTTTTTTTTCTTTCATAGTGAACACAGTGTTGTGCATGGGAATAAATGTTTAACAGTGTCAGTATAACTACTCTAGCCATAATGTAATAATACAATGCAGGAGGGAAACACTTAATAACAAATGTCTGATTTTACCAGTGAACAAATGATCTAATGTTCTCAATGAAAAATGACAAGCATATGTGTCAAACACAATAATTTAACATCAAAATTATGAATAATTGTATTCTGATGTCATCACTTTACTGTGGTTTAATGACCAGGACATTTTTCAAATCTGTTAAAGTTCACTATTCAAAGTCTATTTTAGTTAGTCTAATTTAGTTTTTTAACCAGCAGTAGGCCTACACATATTTTTGTTGTTTTACTATGTTTGAGAAAAAACAATTATAATAGCCTATACATAATAACCTTTTTTTTTTTTTACATCTGAATCAAAAAATTGTAATCTTGCTTAAGTAAAAAAAATCCTCATTCTCATTTTAGCCAGAATCGTGCAGCCCTAATCATAGTTTTGTTGCGTGGGAGAAAAACAATGTGAAAATGTGTTAGGATGCAAATTATTGATATGAGAAAAAGTTCAAGAGAGGACCGCTTCGACATGCCCTGTGTCTGAGAGGTCAATCCTTAAAGGGTCACGGAACCCCAAAACACATTTTTTGAGCTGTTGACAGTTGTATATGTGTCACACACTGCTAAAAACACTATTATGACACATATTTCTCAAAAAAGGGAAAACTAGTTGTTTTTGCGTTGTTTCAAGCAAATTCGTACTTCTGGTTTGAAACAAGTTTTTGAAGCTGCGTCACGGCCATGATATCTTCGCTTGTATTCCAGCGTGTAGATTGGCCATCTGTACCTAGGAGTACCTTATGACGTCTCGGGAGTGTGCTGCATTTATTCATGAGTAAGACTTGGTTGAAACTAATCCGCACGCTCTATTGTGTATGCGGTACAACTTCATTAATATGCATGATAGTTTCGAAGACAGTTTTTACAGTACCTGTACATAGTTCAGACGGCAGAGAGACCAAGCGGGAGAACAAGAATTGTTTGGAGATACAGGTCGTCAGTGTAGCTTTTATAATTTGCTGCAGTGAAGGTTTTTTTTTCATTTTCCCCTTTATGAGAGAGCAGCTGGACTCGTGTGGAATACAGTGTATGCGACGCGCGACAGAAATACGCGTCTAAGGAGCATTGTTTACGCGATAGCTTTTCTCATCTGGAAATGGTGAAATCTGGATTTGATTCTCGTCTCCTTTCAATAAAGACACAGCTCCAGTTGGTGTTGATTGTCCTGTCTCTACAGATATGGTAAGCGATCAGTGGTCTTTGTTTGTTTATTCAGAGGCAAAGTTACTTTGTATCGTCAGCAGTACTCTTTCAGTGTTTAAAGATAGACCTTGGTCAAATGATTTCTAAAAGTTTACCGTACGTTAATATAACTACAATATTATGGACTGAAAAATCTGCTGTAAAGGCTGCTCTCCGAGTGTAAAGATGTAAGCACCGCAATCAATCTTCATGTAACCATCGTGTAGGATTTTTGCCGCATTTTGTGACAGGAATAACACACACAGCTTTCTACAGATGCTACTTACAGAGTGCATCTATGTTACAGAAAAATGCGAGGGGTATTTTTCTCTTGTTTGCCGTGCGGTTACAAACACTGCATGAAGCTTACAGCAATTCCTCCAATCAAATATCTTGTTTGTCACGAGGGGCATGAATAAAATTTCTGAATGAAAGATCCAAACTGCAGTTTAAGTTCACCATTTATTAATTTGGCAAATAATTTGATTACTGATGTCCATGTAAACACAGTCACTGTCTTTCTCCTCTGCGTCTGTGTGTTTGTTTTGGCTCTGTGAAAATCAGCACGTTCCTAAACCGACACTCCCATTTTTATGCAATTTAAAAAAAAAAAACCTGCTGAAACAAGGGGGTTTCATGGCCCTTTAATTCCTCAGTGAGACCCTCTATGAAACAAGCACTTCAGCGTTTGACTGGCATGTGGCGTCAGGGGTCCTAAATTCATTGGCATGATCAGTCACAGAACGCTTGCCTTGTTTAAGGACCACCAGCAGCCAAGAAGCATACTTAACAAAAACAGTGCATTCAAAATCTTGAATCAACTCTTCCTTAAAATTCTGAACAGGACTGGGCTTGGGATTTCCATACTGCCACGCCCCAGTCACTTGCCTGGTTCAGTCTATGGACCTCCCTCAACACACAGATTGACCTTAACTATGAGCATTAAATATTTCTAACCATGTAAGTTATTATCATGCACTCAGCATCATGTGTTGTAAAAAAGTCGAAGAAACATAATGATAGTAAACACGACACTCTAAACACACATTGGCTAGTATCTAGACATTTCTATGCTGTAAAAGGCTCAAAAATGACTTTATAAAAGCATGCATATACTGTTTTAACTACTTTAAGCATCTTGGGGTATCGAGGTGTCATGCACAGTGACCTTCAGACTTCCCGGCGCACAAAAGACAAACTTTTAAGCCAGAATAAAATATGGGTTAAAGAAAGGTCACTCCCTTTCTTCAGCTGCGGCCTAATGTTACACTAGCAATTTGAAAGTGGAAAAAAAGAGCTTAAATGGAAAGGAAATTAGAGACAGGTAACCAGTGTGGCGAGGCTTGCACATGCTGATCAGTTATTAGCTGTGTGAAGCCCCTAAGAATGAAAAAACATAAGAGAAAAAAAGGGAAAGAGAGAGATCAAACCATGACACAGTCTTGCAATACGTGAATGTATGTTTGGCTCACATTGGAGTGAGTTTTTTTACAACCACAATGCAAATGCAATAAAACCAAAATGAATAAACAGCCTTAAGCTGCCTTTCCACTGCACACAACATTTGGACATGACTGTCGGATTATGCCCCCCTTGTGCACCATGGGAGAGAAGCTGTTTTCGCAGTGTCTGAAATAAAAGGAAGAGCCTATATTCTCTTTGCGTTCATAATGGTAGAATAAATGAATAAATGCTAGAAACTGAAAGACTGCTTCAAATATTGGAGGGAATGTGGGGAAGACAAAAAAATATTTTTTATTACTTTATTACTTACATTTATGAATAGAGATGTTTTTTTAGTAAAGACTTTTTCTGATTTAAAAAATAACCAAATAAACTTAGAATTAATACTATTTCTCATCTCGTGGACACGGACCTGCTTGGACAACACTGGAATACATTACAGCCGGTTGTATACGGTCTAGACGCAGGAGCTCAAATTTTTCAATGGATCCGCAGCTCAAATCAGATACGAATTTTCCGCATACGGTGATGATCGGAACTCCACGCAGCTCCCGCACTACTCCCCATTGGAATTTAATTACTTCCGGTCTGTTGCTTGTCGTTTGTCGTGTGCAGTGGAAAGGAGGCTTCAAAAGGTATTGTCTGTGTGGGCTGTAATTGCATGCCCCCTCTCCGCTCATCGGTCAATCAAATCATGCCATTATTAGCTGTCATTTTTGTGCAGTGGAATAAATTTTCCTTTTACAGACTTTCTAGGCGTTATTTGGCAACCTGTGCTTGCCTTAAAATAATATTTTATACCTTTGCACGCGTAAACCAATTATCCATTGGTCTACACGAGACTTATCACTTGTTTTATTTTGCTGACCAGCTCTCAATCTGTGGCAAAAATGTCACAGTGCTCAGCGTGAAGTGAAAACATCTATAGTGACCAGCAAAGCTGAGTCAACTTCTATGTAATCAGTTCAGTTGGGGAAGGTGATGTCGAAGCTCCTGCTGACGCATAAGCTGAGGCACATCACCAAAGACGAGCTATCGTTATTAATAAACTGCCGATTCGAGCTTAAATCAACTACATTCTCGCATGAAAAACTTAATTTTATAACACAGCGAAAGAGTATTTTTTTAACCGTGCAGGTTTCCTCGTCCGTCACGAAGACACAGGAACGCTAGTATAGACAAGAACGCATTTTGAGAAACAGGCACTGTTTTTGTTTGTCAGACCTTTTACTATCTTTGTGTAAGAATAACACAAGAAGGATAATATGCAAATTTAAAAAATAAATTAAGCACAAGCTGTAATAAAAAATAAAGTTGTCCCCCAAAGTGGGGGGGTGGTGGTGGGTTAATTTTTTTTTAAGTGTATATTTCTTGTTTCTCAGCGTCTCGTTGATGTGCACTTATTTTGTTCAGAGTATTTCTATGCTCTTTTTTGGTGGAAGTTGGTGTTGACCCAATCGTGTGGCGGCGCGGTGTCCAGGCAGACGAGAGGGGGCAGAAAGCAATAGCATGCGCAAGCCAGCTAACGCAAAAAGTGAAGTTTCTTTGTTGTTTGTTTTTAAGTTTTTAAGTCTTCCAGTGAGCAGTTGCCCAGAAGGGTGGGCCATGCCCCGTACCGACATAGGAAAGGTCAATAATTAACAGACTGCATGTTGATTTCACCCGGTAAAACTCTTGCAAGATTGAAACTTATCTTACATCAAGTGAAGTTTCACAAACTAATTTCGAGAGGAGCACGTGATATGATTGTGCACTGCTGGCCACTCATCCGTAATCAGTAATCATCCAATCAGAATGATCCTAGCTTAATATAAATAGATCACTTTCTCCGTATTGCTTCTTCTTTTTGGAAGAATCCCCCCTTCAGCCCCATCTCCTCCTATTTCTCCCCTTCTAATGGGGGAGTGATCGAGACCGACCCGATCTCTGATCATCTGATATGCTTCTAGACCGGGCGGGAGCCCTGGACTCAAATATCTCCGAGCTCAGGGTTCTCTCCCGGGACAGCATGCCAAACCTGCTATAAATGCCAAGCATATTTGAGTGGGAACTCTTGAAATGTTACAAGACGAATATTGTTTGTACTAGGGCTGCACGATACATCGTTTCAGCATCGAAATCGCAATGTGAGCATCCGCGATAGACACATCGCAGGAGGTGCGATGCAAAAAAAAAAAAAAGTATAAAGGCTATATATATATATAATATGGGTGGAGCCGAACCCGAATACGGTATTCGGATAAGTAGCGTGTTTATATGAATACTTATTTAGAACAAATACTTAGAAAATAGCAAGAAAAACATTATATCAAAAAGCTGTGTTTCCTCATGAGACTGCAGTGCATGCCCGCGTGAGTGAGACATTCAGGAGTCGGGGGGTGGGGTGGGGCTGGGGTAAAAGGTTATTGACTCAGGCTGCTCCTCCACACAGCAACAGAGAAGGCATGGCAGAGCGAAAAATACTGCATTACTGTTTTTGTTAAATAATTTTTTTTTCATCATACTAAAATAACATGTGACAGAAGTTCACTCAAAAGTTCTTTCTGTCATTAATTACTAACACATCCGTAATTCCTTCTACTTTCAGAACATACATTTTGATATTTTACCATATGAAAATGCAATGCAGTTATGAAAATTGTGAAATTAAAGCAATAGTGAAGACATCTGGTCCCCGCGTCAGGTCAGGGTGCACCTGTAACCTTTAAAATGCAGACACGGAGGTGCACTAAAATCACATGGGAAAGAACTGGGCATTCAATTCATGTTTTAGTGAAATAATTCTTTAAATACAGCTCTCCTGATCTCTAAAGGGGAAAAAAACGCAAAATAATTTGAGCAGAGACGCAACTGCCTCTCATTTTCACATTCGTTTTTCAGTTAGGGATTAGGTCTATTAAAGTAACCTAATAAAAATGTTTTGTTGGACACTAGTCGACACAATAATCAATATTATAATTTATTATATACATTATTATTAAAACTAAACTATACAATTGATAAAACAAAACCCTTTTTAATGTTTGCTTTCATTTTGACACCGCTAAGTTGTATTAAGAAACATCACATTATGCAGAAGCAGTCTCAAGTAAAAAAATACCTTTTGAGTTTAAAGATGATTAGCCTGCCAAGTCAAGTTTATAGTGACATAAATGAAATGGGTAGCATGAGTAAAGGGGATTTGCCCAGCACACAACCTCTCAGAAAACAACACAAAACTGTTTATAAATATTGTAGTTAAATATTAAATAACTTTAACTGTTTGAAACTGTATAATAATAACAATTAGACGTAAAATTTTTAAGAACTTAACAAATAGCCTAAATGGCACTTTACTAATCAGTGTAATAATAATATAAATATTAATAATTATAAGTAAAAAAAAAATATTAACCTAGTAACAATATAAGTCAGATGTTTAAAAAAACAGCATATGTTCTCTCCACCTTTTGTATTCATATTTTAAATTATTTGCCAGAAAAACATGTTGACTTTGTCCGGTTTAAGTGAAGAATGGGGTTATAATGTTTCCAACAATACACTGTTAGTCGGTGTGCTTGTAGCGAAAATGCACAGACAGGCTACTTTTTCACAACCATGCGAGCGGGTTTCTTGCTTCTGTTCCGCCGCCCGCATTTCTCGCAAAGCAGGTTACTCTACGCTGCGGAGCGGTGTGTTCTTAACTAGTTACCAAATATATTGCTCCATTTATCGTCAATGTCTTCCATTTATCACTTTCTCTTTTTTATCTGGCCATTTTTGCAAATGCCTCTGCCATGCCTGGCTGAGCTGGGCTTTTGCGTTTAGAAGACAGGAGTTGATTAAAGCCTACGCTTTTTTTTTCCCTCGCCGTCAATCGCCACTGACTTGCATGGTTCGGGATCTGTATATTGATGGATTTGCTCTTCAGTGTTTGGACTCTCAGCAGTGAATATTAAAACAAACTTTTAACACTTAAAACCCCCCTACAAATAGCTTAATCCAAATTAATTTGTTCACCTTTCTCGGTCGGAATGAATCCAAAATGTTCCCAGATGTAAGATTTCATTTTCTAACAAGATTCATGGTTGAACTTGAACTTGCTGAATCGCGCCTACTGTTATATTCTAACAGATATGTAATACTTGGCAACATAACAGTAATTTGTGTTTTAAAGTGCGTGACGTCACGTACTACCGCCGGTAGCAATGGACAATCGCGGTGGCAACTGACCACGGTGGTGACCGTCACAACCCTAGTCTTAAGTATATATATTAAAAAAACATTGCAATATATATCGCAGGGAAAAAAAATATCGCAATGTTAAGTTTTTCCAATATCGTGCAGCCCCAGCATAGACTGAGCAAATCAAGGCAAAGGCAGATTGTGCTTGATGTTTGTATTCAGCATTGAACTCCACTGTGTTTTAAATGTGATTGTTTATGTTTTTATTGCAATAAGTTACCATTAAACATTTATACTGCATTAGTACGATTCAAAGTGATCTTTTTATTTTTAAATATTATTTTAAAAAATAGGAATTTACCCATGACAAATTTAATTTAAAATAGTTTGGTATATTTATCTTCTCCCCTGGCTTTAAAACTTTTTTTTTTCTTTTTTGGCCCTTCATACAAAACATTTGGACACCCCTGTCATAAACACTTTTTGCATGTCTGAGCAGCTGAAAATATTGATTCCATAATATTCAGTCTCCAGCTCAAAAATGGAGATAAACAAGTCGAGCACAGATGAAGAGGTCAGATCAAATAAATACTGTTAATGATTTTTGTAAATGACAGTATTTAACTGTAAAATTAACAGTATTTTACTCTAGGATAGTTATATGTTACTGTATTTTAAAGTTGCATTGTAAAAATAACGAAATATTTACTGTAAAAGTATTTAATGTAAAAGAATGAATCACATTTACTCACGTTACTATACTTACATCGTTTTTTGTGAATTTGTACTTTTTAAAGTAGTGTTTAAAATCTTTAATTTTACTTTTACATAAGTATGATTTGCCCTAAGTATTGTACTCCACTACATTTTAAATCATATCAATTACAGCGTAAAAAATAAATGTGTAAAATAATGCAACAAAAAATAAATAAATCGGGCCCAGAAACCATGTCACTGCAGCAGCAGAGTGAGAAATAATCTGAGGGTAAAAAAGTTAATCTACTGTTGCTGGAGTTGGATCTATCTCCCGATTTTATAAAGTTTATCAGCAAAATGCCTGTCAACCCCAGCAAGGACTTGATCATTACTATGGGGAAATAAAGCAGCGCGCACATGATGTGATCCAGAAGGCGATGGATGTGGGCAGAGACTATATCTTTAAATAGTGCACTTTTAAAAGGAGCTGCTGTTTGTTGTAGAGTTCGAAACCACTGTGGACATTCTGATGTGCAATCACCAGTCAATCCCTCAATGCCCCTCATTTCTGAGTCTCAGGAATGTCTAGAATGTCCTAGGTTTTCAAGATGTCTTTATAAGTCTTAATTTTACTATTGTGAAGAAATGATGCCAAGTTCACAAATACACTTCGTTGAACATGTACACAATAACATTACCTGCAGTATAACTGCGGGTTAGCTATAAGTAATTAGCAACTAATAAAGTTATTGTAAGTAATAGTTTTTCTGATTTTGATTGTAAAGTATGAAGTGCCTCAAGGATCAGTTTTAGGCCCTTTGCTGTTTACAATATACATGTTACTCCTGGGAGACATTATTAGAATAGACACGGGACACGGGATCAGCTGTCACTGCTAAATGATACTCAATTTTATATATTTCAACAAAACTTGATGAGATGTGTGAACTGTCTAAGCTTAGTATATTGAAGATGTTAAAGACTGGATGACCAAAAATGTTCTTCTCCTAAATTCAGACAAAACAGAAGTATTACTTATTGGGCCTACATCCTCTACACAACAGGTCTCACAACTCGACCTGCAGTTAGAGGGATACAAAGTTAGTATTAGCTCTACTATTAAAGATTTGGGTGTTATATTAGACAGCAACCTAACTTTTAAAAATCATATCTCCCTTGTCATAAAAACAGCCGTCTTTCATCTGAGAAATATTGCTAAGTTACGAACTATGCTATTCATCTCAGATGTAGAAAAGCTAGTTCATGCGTATATGACTTTTAGGATGGATAACTGTGATTTTCTGTTTGCTGGTTGCCCAGCATTCTCTATTAATAAACTTCAGTTCCAGAGTTCTTACCAGGTCTAGAAAATATGATCATATCACCCCACTTTCATCCTCCTTACACTGGCTGCCTGTTCTGTATTGATTTTAAAATATTGCTTCTCATCTATAAAGCTTTAAATCATCTAGCTCCTATTTATCTAACCAACCTCTCGCTACAGTCCAACCCACCCTTCAAGATCTCAAAACTCAGGGCTTCTGGTAGTACCTGGAATAGGAAAGTCAAGTAAAGGAGGTCGAGCCTTCTCATTTATGGTTCATAAGCTCAGGAATAGCCTTATTGATAATGCAGACATCCCAAGTTGGGAAAAGTCATTTCCGAGGCTCAGACACACTCTCGCAGTTCAAAACTGGATTAAAGATCTATCTTTTTAGTAAAGCACACACACAATGCACCGTAAAAAGATTTGATACCTGAGTGTGCTCCACGAAGGTGAGCCGGCCTGAAAACCACCTACCTGTAGGACACACTCCTACTGTCTTAATGCACCAGACATTTTGTTAGGAATACTCATATGCTTTACATGTTTGTTTCTATGTTTGTTTATAAAACTGTTTTCATTTATAACACTTCAGTTTACAATCTTGTTTAAATAAACTATGAACAGCAGCTACGCTAATTCTTTTCTTTATTCTCTATTTCCACCTGGGGATACTCACCTCGATGCCCCAGAAATTATGCAGCACCATTGATGCGATCCAAGAACTGTGAAGAAATGATGCCAAGGTCTCTATAATCCTGGACCAGGCCGCATCCTCAGCTGATGCTGTGGTGGTCACGGAGGAGTGGAATGTATGACACTGATTACAGAAAGACCACAGTGACAGACAAGTCCCCACATTAATCCTGTGGGCCAGCCTAACCACCCACTGGTGCCTTACTCACACGTGTGGCTTCTTCACGATAAACGTCCAGCGTTCTCCAGTCTCCGGCACCTAGACTGCAGCTCCACACAGGAAGTTCGGCCAGAGGAGAAATGATCGTGCCCTACGAAGCCTGGTTTTCCTAGAGCTTTTTTTCCTTCACTTTGTCAATTGGTAAAGTTTGTTTCTTGTCACTGGCTTGTTTGGTTTGAAATTTGTGGTGATGTGCATTGATGGATTTGCTGTACAGTGTTTGAAATTTCATCAGTAAAATTTAAACCACTTTGAATAGAACTAAACTAAACTTTAACTCTGAAAACTTTACTTTACTAGAACTTATATGTCAAGCGGCTTTGACACAATCGACATGGTAAAAGCACTATATAAATAAACATGAATTGAATTGAATAATGCAACAACGTGCACCTTTTGTGTAACTGTTTGGAAACAATAATTATGAAAAGCGCTATTTAAATAATCTTGAAGAGAACTGAATTAGTAGGCTACTTAAAGGTACATTTGATGTCCAGATAGGAAACAGCAGGTGTTTGTACTTTTTCCCTATGATCAGGGAAAATACATAACCCTAAAGAAAACCCTATATTGGATTTGCGTGTCAAGGCAAATACTAAGACTAAAGAAATATGGTGACTGGCAAACTTCTAATAAATGTTTCAGTAACACTTTATAATAACTACCCACTATGAACCATTTATTAAGCATTAGCAAATAGTGAATTCATTATCCGTTGAGCATTAAATCTACATTAATAAACTTTATTGAGCAGTTAACTGCAGCTACAAATGTTGTATTCTTGACTTATAACCACATTTATAATGTGCTAATGTGCTTAATAATTGTACTTTCATACTTGGTTAATGATTTATTTCTCATTACTAAATTAGGCATTGCATTATTTACAAACCAGTTATTTAAGCATAGTTGGTGATTTTTTTTTAAAGATCATTCAGAATGAGTTAGTAAATCAGGGTTCCCGTGGGTCCTTAAAGTCTTAAAATGCCTTAAATTAAAATCCGGGAAATTAAGGTCTTAAATTGTCTTAAATTTTACCGTAAAGTGGCTGTAGGTATTACATTTTCAGCCGGTCTGCTTAAGGACGATAGGGAAGCACAGTGGTCCACCGTAAAACATCTAATAGTTGATTAAGTCAGTATGTGAAACAGGAGAGAAATGACAGTCTCCGTGATTTAATAGCTTATTACGGTAAATCGAGTACAGACGCTGATGCCGGTCTGCGCCTGCGTGCTGTCATTACGCGGTTGTTGATGTGAGGTTCAAAATGCAAAGATGGGAGAATGTAAATTTAACGACGTGGCAAAGAGGCAATGTGTAAATTCTGCAAAAAGACCTTTTCGTTAAGGGCCATCGGGCTCAAAGTCATCGAGTATCACATGAAAGGAGGAAAGCAGCAGCTGGACGTTGTAGCAGCTAACTTAGTCATAGCGGGTCCAGGTTAATCCCTGCATTGTTTGCAGCTCGACCTAACAATGTTACTAGTTCAGACTAGAGCTGAAGATCTTTGTTGGGTTCGGACTTCTATCATTTTAGACGGGGTCGTGCCGGGCTTGGGCTTGCGCAGTAAATGAACAGTCATGAGATGCAATTCGATTAGCGCGAGGAAGTAATCAAATTGTTTGTTACAACATTGAAATCCATCCCTGCAAAGGTGAATCAAATGATGACAGAGATGTCAAAAAGAGCGAATTATGTCAGCGGTTAGGCCAGCCGCCTGTTTTATTCGAACAGTCATTCTAGCCACTGGTATATAAAGATATTTTGGCGGTCGCTCATACACTGCGTATTACGGTAGAGCACTAAGGAGCAGTGTGCAGCGAGCTGACAGGACATGACGAGGACACTCGCTGCATTGAAAGCGCTGTCATGGAAAATGAAATGAATGTTCTTGACAGGTGGAAGATGAGCAAACAATCCTACCCAAAACATGCTAAATTAGCCGGATCAGTAGTGTATTCCGGCCAGTAGCAGCAGCAGAGAAAAGTTGTTCAGTGCTGCTCAGTGAGCGCAGGACTGCGCTAAAGCCATTTACAGTGGATTCAATAATGTTTCCCCACAAAACGCATAACCTAATCTTGATGAGTAAAGAATTTGAAATTATAACTAAATATTAATAAAATCATAATGTATGAAGAGTATACAGGCTAATGCTGGCATTATTCTTTTATTCAGCTTCACCATCGCCTTATTGTAAAGAGAAGTGGCAAAAGAAATCCCACTAACCCTTTATCTTAATTTCGTTATTGCCAAATATCCGTCATCATTTATCATTTATTTCAATTCAGTTGCTAAGAAAGACTTTTTTTTATTGGTGTGTTGGCCAATTTAAACGTTAAGTGTATGTATCCAGGCCTATTTAGAGTGTTGAGATGTTAAGATGTTACAGGGGGCTTATTTTATTTTTTTTGTTCCAACTTGGCCTGTAGCCTATGTTATGAATAAGTAATGTTAACGCATATAAACAACTCATTCATGAAAAAAGACAAAAGAGCTGTGCATGTGCACATTTGGATAATGTCGGGCTATACGGGTTCGGGCTTTTAAAAAGCTGTCATTAAAAATGTACCTGTCGGGTTCGGGCTCTATCGGGCCTACCTTTCATAGCCTGATTACAGCTCTAGTTCAGACGCGCCCTCACAGTCAGCTGTAACAGTTTCATTTCACCACAAGACACCCAAAAGGCAGGTACTGCGGGTTATCCATACTGTGACGAGGCACAATTTATTTTAATCTAACGAAAACATTCAAATGAGTAGACTATTCCAAATAAATTATTCAGCAATGTTTAAACTTTACAGTAATTATATTTTTAAGATTGCAAAGATTATAGTTCATTTAATACTGAGCCTTTAATTGTCATTTATAAGAGGTTTAAAAATTATAATTAGTCCTCACTTTATATTAGGTCACAAAACTGCATGAAGCCAATGAAGCATTTAAAAACATGCATAGTCACCATTACTATATGCCTGAATAATAAGAGGTATAAATGTTGATTTCAATAGTTTATTAATCATTTACTAACTCATTCTGAATGATCTTAAAAAACCTCCAACTACTCTTAAATACAAATGGTTTTTAAATAATGCAATACTTCGTTTAGTAATGAGAAATGAATCATTAACAAATTATGAAAGTACAATTGTGAAGCACATTATAAATGTGGTTATAAGTTGAGAATACACCATTTGTAGCTGCAGTTATAAACTGCAGACGAACGTCTTTTATTGTAGATTTCATGTTTAACAGATAATAAATTCACTAGTTGGTAATGCTTAATAAATGATTCATAATGTTCAGTTATCATAAAGTGTTACCAATGTTTCTTCTCCTTGAGCTCCACAACAGTCATTGACCCAGTAATGAAGAGGTTTTCTTCAGCTCCAGCGACTTTGGGATCCTTCTGAGGTCTCTCTGGGAGACCTGAGCTCCTTTATGCTGTAAATCCCAGAGGGAGTTGGCATCACCAGATTAAACCGAAGTCCCTTCAAAGTGTGGTACAGTGGTATGTCTGTTTATGCCAGATGCTGCTGCAATTCCAACCCATAATATCTCTGTATCTTGGCTTTAATAAAACATATTAAACCCTGTTTCTAACCTACTGTATGTATTTGTTTGCTTATCTTGATTTTTCCTCTTTTTAAAAATTTTATATTTAATATTTGTCTATAACAGGGGCAACTCGGTGGCACAGTAGTGCTGTCGCCTCACAGCAAGAAGGTTGCTGGTTTGAGCCTTGGCTAGGTCAGTTGGCATTTCTGTGTGGAGTTTGCATGTTCTCCCTGCGTTAGCGTGGGTTTTCTCCGGGTGCTCCGGTTTCCCCCACAGTCAATAGACATGTGATACAGGTAAATGGACCCTTCGCTAAGCCCCGCCCTCCTTAGTTACTGTTGCTACGGCTGTCAAGCTTTCGTGCCTGGCACGGCTTTTTCAATGTGTGCTCCAGGGATATAATGTCATTTTTGGTGAACAGGTGAGATATTCGAGAAAGCCAGACAAAAAAAGACTGCAGTATGCATTACAGGAGTATATTCACGACATAAAAGGCAACCGATTAGAGAATAAATCAATCAAAATTGAAGCTAGCTTAGCCTAGCCGCCTCATACGCTAAGCGTACAACAGCTTAGCTCATGCTTAGCAGGAGAGGTGAAATTTAAAAATAATCTAATAATAACTAATTAAACCATGATTTCTCTATTTTTTGCCAAAAAACCTGATAGATTAAATATAGCGTTACTAACCGACGAGGAATGAGGCATGACAGTGCTTTTACATATAGTTCATTCATAGAAAGAACAGCCAGAAAGGGGAAACTGATGGATTTGTGCCGAATATTGACCCATAACAATGTACAGTAAGTAATCTATTACTGTCAGTGTGTTTGTGTGCTCTTTATGAATTAATGAATAACAGCTGCGGGTAAAGTATATTGATCGCGACTGCTCAGTTTGTGATCATATCTCGGTTTTGTTCTGTTGATTTGTAATTTAAAATATTCATAACTTGAAACAGATGAAAATATGAAGTTCAGTAAAGTTAGCAACAGATTTGCAGATTCGTATTTTCCGGATCAATAACTCATGTCATTATGACCTATTCGCTATTAGTATGACTACGTTACTAACGTTATAGCGAAGGCTTAAACAGAGCATTACAGATAATATCGAGGGAAAAAAAGAATAAGACAGCTGTGAAACATAACCTGCTTTATGTTTTTTTAGGAAACACTGTTTAGATAGGTTCAGGGTAACTTAAGAGGTGTGTGAGTTATTGCCGTCGGTCTATCACTGAATGTGTCAGGAATATCAAAACAAAACCAACTTGGCTCCACTCCTTTAGCGCCCCTCACACAGCTTGATCCACGCTGGCATTTCTCCTCTTGGGTTTTTACTTTTTGAAAAGGGAAAAAATTCCAACATCATGTCCAAACTTTAAGGATACAGAGTATCAGATTTGCACAATCCATATGCACTCGCTTGAAAGCTTGACAGAGCCCCTGCACGTAGCTACAGTTGCTAAGCCACGATTGGTGGATGGCAGCTTTTGGGCGTGGCTTAGCGAAGGGTCAATTGGGTGGGCAAAATTTTCTGTAGTGTTACGTATGAGTGTGATTGAGTGTGTATGAATGTTTCCCAGAGATGGGTTGCAGCTGCATCCGCTGCATATAAACATATGCTGGATAAGTTGGCAGTTCATTTCACTGTGGTGACCCTGGATTAACAAAGGGACTAAGCCGAAAATACATTTTTTTGTAATGTAAAAATTTGGATGTTTAGACGGTTTTAGACTGTTATCGTTATCGTAAGTTATTTTGTTAGATAAGCTCCAGATCTGGCTTTAGTACTGATAATCTAATGTATATGCACAAGTATAATATTGTAACTTTAGCAGAATTTGCCTTCCCCAGAGACACGCTTCTGTTGTTCTTTCTTTCCACTATTTTTTTGTCACGGACACAAAACAGTCCAGTAAGTAACTTTACATAATATTCTTTCTAAGAACAGAAGAAAAGAACTTTCAGAATACACCACTAGCAGCGTATGCTATTTAAGTTTGCACAGCACATCGATTCACCTGTTGCTAGGCCGCCATCTTGTACGCAGCTTCTCTTCAGTGCTCATCATGACATCATTCTCGTTTAGTGATGTCACGTTCTAAGCACTTGATCTGCATGTTTCCTCTCAGTTTAGTCAGTTCTCAAGGTGTCGGTTTGTACTCGAGCAAGAAGCCACGCCAATCTCACGAAGCCAATGTCACGGTCTGCATTGTGAAGCTTATTCACTCTGGCCCATCTGTGCTGTAGTTCCTCACGGTTTGCATAAGTAAACGCAACATCGCAAGTATAATATGTGTTTGTTGCTCGAAATTTGCCACCGAGCAACATTCCTATGTAACATCAACACGGACTGGCGCCTGGTCAGCTTGTGCACTCCCTGGGACAAGGCAGCCCGTGCCCCCTAGGCAGGGAGCAACACAGGCTCTGAGGAGCCTCAGGTAAACACGGATGAATCAAACATTACAATGTTTTGTATTTCTGTGATGTATATTGTGATGTGAAAACAATTTCACCAGATGATTTAACACATTTATTTGGATTGCTTGGGAGATTTTGTAGTGGAGTAAATCTTGAATAATATATTAAATAACAAAATAATTATTAACAGGTTTTAATATTATATTAAAGATAAAAAAATTTATGTATATATATATATATATATATATATATATATATATATATATATATATATATATATATACACACATATATTGTATATTATTTAAAACATCCAACCACAAGTCATTTTTTGTAACTTTAATGAAGATTAAACTCTGAAATGTTGAAATGTTCTTAAAGTCACAGGCCTTAAAGGGAGAATTTACTCAAAGATTAATAGTACTAACTCTTAACTTATACATCACTTGTTTCAATAGTATAGGAGTTATTAAATTATATTATTTTTGTGTTCATTAAAAAAAACAAAAAACTAAAATGTTTAAAACAAGTGAAGGGTGTAATTAAAATGGTGAGTAAATTTTGGGTAAACTGTCTCTTTAAAAATGCATGCAGATGATAAACTTTTACTCCATTATAATTAAACTCTATATTAAACTAATCATTCACTAAACATTGCATATCCTACCATGTGACTATTGCGGATGCACACATTGCGATATTGATGCCGAAACAATATATTGCACAGCCCTAACTTGAATATAGGTTGGTTACTTATTATCTTTCCTTTCTGTATTTTGCACTGTCATTTTATTTGCATTGTCGTTGTATTTGCACTATGTATTTTGTACTGTCTGGAGCCAGCATCTAAGCTTTTCACTCATCATACGTGCTGCTGCTGATGTGACAATAAAAGTGATTTGATTTGGAAAAGCCATGAAATTTTAGTAGTAAAAATGTGTATGAATCCTGTAAGTAGTTGTTACAAACAAACCTTATTTTCTCTCCAGAGTAAAAATATCTTGATAAAATATGTTTTTGAAAAATGTGGATTTCATGCCGAACATTGAAGTTCATTCAACAGCAGACCTTTATTGAATTAACATTGACTCAACAGTATATCTGAATCAGGTTTGACCAATAATGTTTTCTTTAATAATAGAAACAGATGATAAACTGTTAACAGGCAGAATCACCGAAGACACAAAACCATTTGAGTACATCTTGATCCTGGCTGTTTGAAGAATAGCTCATGAAAAAGCCCTTCACCACAACTCTGTAAAATCTGTGTGAAATTATTGCGCATGAAATCTGATGAACTGTATTTTTTTGTTGTATAGTTTCATAACTTGTGTACAACATTATGACGGAGCGCAGGCTAACGTAATACCCTTTTCGTTTTATGTCAGGAATTTCTGAGACTTGCATTTGGCTAAACTTAAAAACGATTCAATACATACAGAATTCACTACTCACCATAACTTTGATGAAGGATAATCGCCTGAATATGATGTTTCGGAGGAGCTCTGCCATTGCTGTGCTGGAATATAAACCTGATCACAACAAACGACTCTCATGCGCATGCGTACACGCGCTTTTGCTGCAAGGTTTGTTCGCCAAACACAAACACTATTTTCACTGCTCTTTGATAAATTGCCAAAGCACAGTTTTATGTTTGGTTAATGAATATTTTTTTATTTTTACTTCAGACCAACAGCTAAAATTAATAATGTGGATTTTGTTTTTCGTTTGGGGCTTATTATTATGAATTCATTTGTTGAGTCAATATTTAATTGTCAGTGTCCACAATTATTTTATTTACAGTGTAATTTTGTTTTATATAATCTAATATTGAAATAATTAATGCAAAAAATATGATGAGATAAAAAAAGACGTATTTGAAATGTGGTTAAATAAAGTTTGATTGCAACAAAATTTGATAAAAATTGATTATGAAAATAAATAAATAAATAAAAGACAAAATTTATGTATGTTTTCGTTTTTATTATTGTTTTGGGATCTAGACCTGGTTATGATAAAAATGATAATAATAATTATTAGGATATCTGCTTACCCTAACTGATTTTAATCAAATTTAACTGAAAGTGTTAACGTTTCTGTATTACACATTTTGTTTAGTTCAAACTATATTTACTTATTTATAATGTAAAAATGACACAATGTGTAATAGAGAAGCAATAGAGAAGAACTCCTCTACTGCTCTGATTGACTTTCTGCTGATCAAGTGTTGTTTACATTTAAATGACTCCAATATTCTGTCACCACGGCAACCTGAGTTTACACTGAAATCAACACATCTCTCTGAATCTGATCACTTGAGCTCTTTCAACTCTTCACTTTGACAAGTTTCATCAGATTGTCTGATTTGGAAAGTTGATATTCATGGAGCAGCGGCGCCTCAGACGAATCAGGAGTCTTCCAGCACACCTGAAGGACTTCCTGCTGGAGGGTGTCCCGTCTGTTCAGGATCCTGCAGCTGTGATCAGGTTGGATCATACTTACAGCTGTATCTCTTCCCCAGGTCTGGAGGAACATCACCTGAAGAACGCAGCTGTCCTTCCCCAAATCCGTCCAGCATCCTCAGTGCCTTCAGTGGACGTGGGACAGCAGGAGGAGCCACTCTCGATCCATGGCTACAGCGTTCAGGCCTACCAGGACATCTACCGCTCTGTGGTCGAGCCCATGATCAAGAGTCGTCCCTACAGCCTTCAGCTGGGCCTGGAGATCAAGCAGCGGCTGTGGGAGGCACTCAGGTGTCCTGTGATGGAGGAGACGATGGAGGCTGATGGACGAATCCTCATTACAGAACGCAGATGTGGATCCAGACCAAACAGCATGGCTCCTCGAGTCCATGTGGACATCAGTGGAGAGCCACAGCCTGAGAAGCCCAGCAGAAAGAGGGCCAGACGCTGAGTCTTCACAGTGTCCCAAACCACACTGCAGGCCTGCGTATGTATATAGTGTACATAGTTGTAGAGCAAGTTCACAGTAAGTTTCCTTTTGCATGTTTTGTTTCATCAACTGGTTGTTTTTATTGATTCTTTGTGTTGTTGACTTGAAGTTCTTGGTTTGCTCGGTGGTCTTCAGGATGTTTCAGGTGGTTTTCTGCACGGTTGTCGAGGTTTTCTGAGCGGTTGTTCTCGTGTTGCTGGTCGGTCGCTGGACTCTTCTGAGAGTTTCGATGCGTTTAGTGGTTTGCGGTGTCTGTTAGGTTAGGGTAGGTTAGGTTAGGGTCCCTCACGTGGTTTACAGCTTGACGTGCTGTGAGGGCTTGTGTGCATCAGTGATGCTGAGAGCTTCGCCACTGGTACTTCACAGATACCGGTAGGGTCACCCATAGTGGACTGGTCTCAGCAGAGATGCCCGACTAAGACAAACCAGCTGATTCTGGACAGCAGATTTACATCAGAATCACCTGAAGATGTGGAAGTCGCAGGATTCGTGGAAGCAACCATTCTAAATAAATGAATTAATTAATACATTTGTTATTTAATACATATAAAAGAGGCTGCAATTCTTTTTCCTATATTATGTTGATTTTTGAAGTTATAATTAATAAATAAAAGTAACAATTCTGGAATTATTATTACCCTTTTAACCTGATTTTTAAAACAATCCACCACTAATTGCACTATTAAAACTATAATGAAACTATAATAAAATAAGCCATAATAATAATCATAATCATAATGATAAAAAACATACAATAAATAAAACAGTTGTTTAAATAATTTATTCAATTTTTTGATAGAATAATATTTTCAATTATGTTATAAATATAAATTCTAATTATTTATACGCTGTAAAAAATGAATCAATATAATATTTATTTAAATAAATTTAAATATAATTTACTCCCCAAACTACATTTTCTAGAGACTGGTCACATCTAAATTCAATTGTGGCAACAGCCTGTCAACATTGGCTCAATGAGAAATAATGTGTTGAACCAAAACCATCAAGTCTGCCAAATCATGTTATTGGCCCAATTGAATGTTTTAGATTGTGTGCAACAAGCTTTTTTGGTTTCACCTAATGTATATTGGTTAATTGTATATTGGTAAACAATGCTAAAACAACTTTACTCAATTGTTTATTCCTCGTTGTCCCAAAAGAAGATGAATAATAGAATAACAAAATCATAATACACTAAACACTGCCACATTTATTTATTTATTTTTATTAAAGAGACACTATTGTAAAAGTACTTTAGAATAACAAATACATTACACATTTCAACAAAGTATACCGTATAAATTCTAGCATTTTATTTCTCCTAATATTGACCTCATTCTTTAAGGCGGAAGTGCCCTCGTTTTTCCGATTTGTTTTCGAACATCTGATTCAGTGCCCTATGGGAGAAATGACTAGGAATATTAAACAGCGGAAAACAGACAAACTACTTGCTCTACAAACTAGTGTGTTTATGACTCTAAAGACAAAGCAGAATAATATATTAAGAAAATATCAGTTTGCAACATCAAGCATCAAAACAAACAGTTTTTAACGTCTAAAAATCAAAGGAAGTGAATGAGAGCGGAAATCTCCAGCCAAAAAGATTCAAATGGCTGCGCCTGCTTGTCCGTGAGGAATAAGGTCAATACATAGAGCTCAAGTGTACTTAATATATATCCCAAATATCTGCAAAAATGTAAAAAAAAAAAAAAAAAGCATAAAATGTGAATATTTTTGTGAGGTTACTTTAACCATTGTTTAGTGTTGTCACCTGAATCCTTTCATTCTACAAAAGATTATCTGAACTTATAAAATCACATTTTTATTGGTTAAACCCATTCATTAACATTAAACATCGAATATATTTGCATATAAACAATGAACGGTTCATTCCGCTGTGGCTCCCCCTGATAAACAGGGGACTAAGCTGAAGGATAATTAATAAATGAATATTAAAATCGTCAACAATGGGTTACTTTACCCAGTTGACACAGATGATTCCAGAACAGAAAAAAAACTCACAAAAGTTTCAAGAAAAGTAAAAAAAAATCTTCAAGAGGAACTTCAAGCACATAAAGCTGCATCTGTTTTCAAATATTTACCATGTAAACCTATTTAGTCATTGTATTCCAGGTTGAGTAGATACTATAATCCAAAAGCACAAACGATGCATTGATAAAGCCTCCTATTGTCGAGCACCATCTCCTCTTCCAGGACAGCAGACATTCAACACAGTTGACAGGGCTCTTAAGCTTCATCATGCTCCTGATGCTAACTGTTTCAAGGATTCCCATCTTCATTGTAGCTGTGTGGTTTTCCAATGGCCCTGTATGTTAGAAATATAAAATGGCAATGTCAATATTAAGCCTATATCATACATATTAACATGTCACCATAATACTGTGTCATTTTCAAAAACACTATTCCTGTTGGATTACAAAATTTAATTTTACAATGACAGAATGTGGATGTTCACATATTTATTATCATAGTAACGCTATAGTAATTAATACTTTCCATACTGTGAGAATGCTATGTGGTAAATTGCACATTTATATGTAAAATGTCACTTTGGCCAGGCACCTGTTTGTTTCCAGCAATGGTTCTAAATATCATTTACAGTGAGTAAATAACAGCAGAAGACAAAAAACAGGTTTTCTTTCACACAAAACTGAAAAATCTGCCGTAATTTACTCTTCCTTCATTTATTCCAAACCTGTTTTTCTTTCTATCTTCTGTAAAGAAAATATTTTAAAGAAACCTGGAAACCTGTAACCATTGACTTCCATAGTATTTGTTTTTCCTATGGAAATAAATGGTTACAGGTTTCAGCTTTTTTCTAAATATGGCATTTAGTGTGGTCAACAGAAAGAAACTTACAAAAGTTTAAAACCACATGTGCCTGAGTAAATATTACAATTTGATTTGGGGGTGAACTGTCCCTTTAAGAACAACTCCAAATCAATGTTTAATATTTTCAAGTTGAAATCAATAAGGCAGGCTTGTGTTTTACATAATAATAATAAGGCTACAGTAGAACTGACAACCGCAAGAGCAAGAGCAATGTCTGTAATTAACGTTAACGTGTTGTGTACAGTGGCGCAAAAAGGGGGTATATATATATATATATAAGGGCGCCACACATGACACATATATACACACACACACACACACATATACACACACACACACACATATATATATATATATATATATATATATATATATATATATATATACTTTTTTAATGTTTATTTATTTGCTGTAGTCTATTCACACAATCCATGTTCATGTTTTATTGACGTTTAATAAAAGGAATCATGCAACATTTTTACACCATTTAAAAATGAATTCATGGTTTTGAGTAAGTAACGTATATAGACACTTATTAAAATAAATGGTTACATTTGCCACAGCTATATCACCCTGCAGCCCAAGACCGGTTACTCACTGAAGCTAAGCAGGGCTGAGCCTGGTCAGTACCTGGATGGGAGACCACTAGGGAACACTAGGTTGCTGTTGGAAGTGGTGTTAGTGAGGCCAGCAGGGGGCGCTCAACCCGTGGTCTGTGTGAGTCCTATTGCCCCAGTAAACGTGAAGGGGACACTATACTGTCAGTGGGCGCCGTCTTTCGTATGTGACGTTAAACCGAGGTCCTGACTCTCTGCGGTCATTAAAAATCCCATGGCACTTCTCGTGAAAGAGCAGGGGTGTAACCCCGGTGTCCTGGCCAAAGTCCCTCTATCGGCCCTTACGATCATGGCCTCCCAATCATCCCCTTCCACCGAATTGGCTCGATCACTGTCTCTCCACTCCACCTATAGCTGGTGTGTGGTGAGCGCACTGGCGCCGTTGTCCTGTGGCTGCCGTCGCATCATCCAAGTGGATGCTGCACACTGGTGGTAGTGTGGAGAGACCCCCCTCATGATTGTGAAGCGCTTTGGGTGTATGGCCATACACAATAAATGCGCTATATAAATACACATTACATTACATTACATTACATAAAAAATAAAATATTAATCATCATAAAAAGAGCAATTTCACAGTCTGTAATATATTTCTGAATAACATGCATTTTACACTAATATGATACAAAATAATAATGCTCATGACAGTCTATTTTGCTGTTTCTGTAAACTTTGCATTTTACAATACTAAGACATGTTATGAATAAGAAATAAGGTCATGTTTGTGTTTTAACAAACTTCAATAAATGCAAAGTAGTTTGAACTACAAAATACTTGTAAATACAGTCAAAAAATATTTAAAAGAGTTTTATTAGCACTACAAGTTACACTTGATATAAACTCACTGGCCACTTTATTTGGTACACCTTTCTAGTACCAGGCTGGACCCCCTTTTGCCTTCAGAACTGCTTTAATCCTTCGTGGCAGAGATTTAACAAGGTACTGGAAATATTCCTCAGAGATTTTGGTCCATATTGAGATGATAGCATCACGCAGTTGCTGCGGATTTGTCAGCTGCACATCAATGATGTGAATCACCCGTTCCACCACATCCCAAAGGTGCTCTATTGGATTGAGCTCTGGTGACTGTGGAGGCCATTTGAGTACAGTGAACGTGTCATTTTCAATAAACCAGTCTGAGATGATTCAAGCTTTATGACATGGCGTGTTGTCCTGCTGGAAGTAGCCATCAGAAGATGGGCACCATGTGCTCAAGAAGGGATAGGCATGGTCAGCAACAATACTCAGGTAGGCTGTGGAGTTGACATGATGTCTCCTGACTTACTCACTGATTCGTGAAACGCACACACAGTTAACATCAAATATTACGTATACATATCAATTAAGCATTTTAAAAGGAACAGTTTATGCAAAAATGAAGATTTTATATTTATATATATATATATATATATATATATATATATATATATATATATATATATATATAATGGGGGGGCGGGGGTTAAATAATGTTCAAATCAGAAGAATAAGCTATTTTAACCAGTGAAATGGAGCGTTTCTGGTATTGCCATGCTAATAGCATCACACACCATCGATTCCTGGTTTTATTTATATAAAACAGGAAAGCACCAAAACATTTTCAATTTGAGATTCTAAAATCATGGTTATTCAAGCTAATAATGAGATTAAAGCTATTCTGAAGATAAAAAAACATTAGTAGTATGTTGTTTAGAAAAAACATCTCTGCAAAAACAGAATACTCTAAATGACAAAAAGCCAAATACTACACGCTAGGCTGTACAAAAATGTAAAAAAACGAAATTGAGCAATAATAAAGTGTCAAGCAAAAAAAGCAGTTCAAAGTTTTTTTTAATATTAGGCTAGTTATCAATTTTCTGATTTACTTTAAATAAACGAGTGGCTGCAAAAATCGTAAATCATCTATTATTTTTGTTATTATTATTATTATTATTATTATCATTGTTTTTGCCTTAGTCATTTTATTAAACTGGGGTTGCCACAGCGGAATGAACCGCCAACTTATCCAGCACATGTTTTACACAGCAGATGCCCTTCCAGCTGCAACCTATCACTGGGAGTATTATTATTATTGTTATGTCTTATTGTTAATATTGTCTTGTCTTATTTTTTATTCATTCTAAATTTACAAGATAAAATTTTCTCAACATTTTATATTTCTTAATACAAAATAAAAAATTAAAACAATTTCATATATAAATGTATAAAACCTTAATTTAACACTTACAATAACATGCACATAAAAATTGATACAGCCAACAAGTTAATCCAGCAAAAAAAACTGGATTAAAAAAGTATTTTAACATCATAATTATAATACAAAATTATTGTTAATTTTTATTAAAGTTATTTTTGAAAAAAAGAATCACCTATTTCAACAAGCTTTGGGCCTGTTCCTAGTTATAAAACCAAATACTGGGGGCAGTGCAAGTATCCATGGCAACGCCCCATCAGCGGCTCGTGTTCGACTCTTTTCGGTTCTCGTTCGGCTAAGCTCGTTGTTGTTAAACAAGTTCTTCTCGTCAAAACAACTGTTTAATAGTCATGGCTTTCTTCGGAATCACATATCTGGGTTACCAGAACCCGTTTGGGGATAGGATGCTTCATTCTACCCAAAACAAACCAGATGCGCGAGGTATGGCGACTTATCTCCGGCTGTAATACAGGCGCTGTAGAAAACCCTATTAGCACATATGTTTCCAGACATTAGTGAAGTGTACTAAGTTTGTTTTCCCTTTCAGACCCATCAGACCTGCATCTCGTCAGCCAGAACAGATATAAGGATCATCTGATCACCAGACACGCTCAGAGGTGTAAGTTAAATAACGCTAAACTCTCACATAACAACGGCACATAGCCTAAGTTCCTATACGTTAGCTCTTAACCTACTGTATAATAATTTACTATCCTACATAGAGGCCAATAGATGGATACGTGTAAATATTCGTTTGATACTTCTAGTATTTATTTATGGCTGGGTCAGTTGACATTTCTGTGTGGAGTTTGCATGCTCACCCCGTGTTCGCGTGGGTTTCCTCTGGGTGTTCCCCCACAATTCCAAAAACATGTGGTACTGCAAGTTAGGTGAATTGTATGCTAAATTGTCCGTTGTGTATGTGTGTGAAAAAGCGTGTATTAATTTTTCCCAGTGATGGGTTGCAGCTAAAAGGGCATCCGCTGCTTAAAACATGCTGGTTAAGTTGGCAGTTCATCCCGCTGTGGCAACCCTGGATTAATAAACAGAATAAGCCGAAAAGAAAATGATTGAATGAGTATCTTGTAAATATTCTATTGTTACTAACACATTAGTAAAAACGTACAAGTCTATATAAAAACGTTTTAGTAACAATTTGGAATATGTAAGTAGTACCTGCATGAAGAAAAATCCCACTAGAGTAATCTATAATTAACACTATAGTGTTTTAACCATATTATAGGAAAGTCCTTGAATTTATCTTTTGTTTTAATTCTAAAGACCAATTACCATGTTTGTAAACATTGAGGATGCGCATGCAGGGAGGAGGCAGAAAAAAACGGGAGTGCTTGCATTTACAGCAAGGGAATAACATCCGATGCGGTACAGAGTTTGTTGTCTTAGAAATAAGATATATTGATTACATATTATATATATATACTATTTACATAATGCTTTCAGCGTATTATAACAGCTTGTCACCTAGTGATAAGCACAGCGATTTGACAAAATTAACGTTAAAGTGAGCGGGGTTCTTCTGATAGGTCCATTTGCGATAGCACCCTTCTAATGAATATTGCATAAGACGAAATGACCAATCATCCAGCCCCAAATATACAATCGCAATGAAGCTCCAAGTGATTTTACAAGAGAGAAGTTAAAGTCCTACAAGTTTTTGGATGCCAACAATGTTGTTCTGTGTGGTCATGTGCAAGAAATAATGGTCCATGATTACCAGATTCAACGCTATGTTGTGCTAAAAACTGAGATTCTGACTAGCCAAAGACAAGGAATGAAGACAGAGCTGTACAAGGCCTGGGTAATTAATCATCAACAAGCAAAAGGATTGCATTCTGACAGCAAACTGCACCTGTACAGCAGGGTATGTGAACCTACACATAGAGGTAAAGTTGGTTTTATATATGCACGTTTGGACTGTCTCCTTAATAGTATAATTTTATAAAAGTATTATTTGCAAATCATATTAGCAGCCAATGACTATCAAAGTACAACATTGTTTACAGTCAAATAAACAGTGTTTATGTTGTTTAAAGTCAAACTGAATATTCAAAGTGCCGTGGTAAACAATAAAGGGAGTGTGTCACAAGTCACTGAATGATTGTGTAAATATAAAACCAAGTTTTCCTTAATAACTTACATTTTCACGTTTAATTCTTAGCGTTCAGTGTCCGCAGTTTAATAAACCATATGTAACTGTTTTTGCTGAAATTATTTCTGCAATCAAAAACGAGTAATGTGCATGATGTAAAATAACAGCATAGCGTGAACTTACCTGATATAACATGAGAACTGCAGAGTCCAGCATTTCTAATTGGGTTGTCACTTCATTCAGCTCCCTTTTAGCCAAAGACATCTGCAGTTGGCAGTAAAGCAGTGTGGTGTATGCTAAAAGTTTATTTTTCTATTTCTCGAATTTGGCATCCTACTGCACAACCCCACAATTTTACTATTGCCACCAGTCTTTTTGCAACCGTTGACCCATGTGACGTCATGTGTGATGTATTTTGGTAATTGGTCTAGCTGCAGTGGTAATACAACAACTATAGTAATATAAACAAAGTATCCAATGTTTCATAGGTTTTCTACAACTATACTACAGTGCAATTTAGTCTACTGGAGTAAAAACTAAAGTATAGTATTTATTACAGTTTAGCGCTTTATCATAGTTATTTCATACTGCAGAATGACATAGCATTCCTTAACAAAGTGTCAATAGTTTATTACAGTATAATACACTTTGTGAAGTTTATTTATAAAATAATTTCGAGAGGATCATGTGCTTATGATTGCATGCTGCTCACCCTGCATTATTCAATTTATGATTCACCAATCAGATGATTTCTAAGCCACTATTAATACCATAAGTTCCATATATCAGCCATCTTCATTTTAAAGAATTGCCCCTTCCACCCCTACTCCTCCTCCAGATGGGTGGCACGGTGGCCTAGTGGTTAGCACTGTTGCCTCACAGCAAGTACGTCACTGTTCTTACACGTTCTCCCCATGTTTATGTGGGTTTCCCCCAGTTTCTTCCCACCATCCAAAAATGTACAACTTAAGTTAATTGACTAATCCAAATCGGCACCATAGACATGCTCTTAGTAAATAGTTATCTTTTAAAAGCAATCACTATCTGTTTATTAGCCACTACAGCAGGGGAGTTCTCGAGATCTACCTGAGCTTAAACTCCCCTCTGGCCTTGCAAATGGGAGAGAGCCCTGGGCTCGAGGATATCATGAGCTTAGGGCTCTCTCCCAGGACAGCATGCCAAACAAGCTTTATAATCAACCATCAGCTAAGTGTGAACTCTTGAAACTATAGTATGTTACTGTTGTATTTTATCATGTGAACAAGTGGCTTTAGGTATCTAAATGGAAAGGCTGTTGTTTTATAGAGTATAAATGACATTGTTCATTTAATTATGTTTGAGTTTGAGAAATGTTCTGTCATTAAGTGACATATACTGTATTAGCACACTGTAGGCTACATCATGTTCAGAATATAGTTGTGAATATGCAATTTTAACGTCCGCGTAAATCAAAATTGACAATGTTTATTTTACTAGCTCACATTGTTATTCTTAAGGCAAATAATTAATTCCTGCAAGTTAACTGACTGAAAAAATTGAGTTTGTTTGGGTAATCTTTAATCAAAGTCTGACCATTTGCTTACGCATTTGCAGTGGCGGTCCTTCTGTTGTTGCCAACCTGAGAATTACGATAGCAACTGCATATTAACACTATCTTCTACCATTAGTTTGCTATGAGGGAATGATGCAGTAAAGGAAAGCCCTGCCCCCTTCTCAATATTCAGTTGGAAGTACATCAACATATTGAAATGAAAATCTCAGCAAGTTTAAGAGTGACTGTAATTAATTTACTATAGATCTTCATTCATAGGCAGTGTTCTTCATGGTTATTGTGTGACTAGTGAAATCTTAAGTTTGTTTTTCAGCTCCAAAAGACCTGTATCGTGTACCTGTGACAGAAAACCAGCGGTACGGTTGGTGGATTCCCACTGGTGGCATGAAGAACCAGGAGCCATGGACTCAAACTCGCCACTTCCCACGCAAAAACAGCGAAATGACCAAGTATGAAGAATCTTAAGCTGTGTGTGTGTGTGTGTGTGTGTCTGTGTTAAACTTATATAGAGCTGCACAGAAGAAATACTCTAATGTGTGTCAACTGATAATTAAGGTCTAATGCTTACTTATTTTAACCCATTTCTCAGGTTTGTGAATGAGATGTCAGTGACCAACCCAGACTTCAGTTTGTTTTGAAGACCAATACATGATCAAAAATGTGCAATCACAGTCCCATAATACATCTGTACTGCAGTTCATCACTTTGCCTTGCAGAACAGGAGGTGCAGTGGACACACTGCTGACATTAATGCAAGGGTAACATGTACCTGTACACACTCATGGGCCACACTGCATGTGCTAATTGTTATTCTTTGCACATACCTATAATATGGCAGTCAAGATTAGTTTTAGTAAATAAATTGAAACCAATTTTGACATTTTTGACTAGCAAGATTTCCTTCCGAGTTAATGTTCTTTCATTACTATTGGGAAGCAGTTGCAGGTGGATGAAACTGATCCCGTATCAGATTGTTGTTACCTTAACATTGGTATTTGAATTACAAAATGGCTCAACTCACCAACTGCAGAAAATATTTACTGAGCAAGCTGCATTGATTGACGCAAAATTCATTCATTCATTTTCTTGTCGGCTTAGTACCTTTATTAATCCAGGGTCGCCACAGCAGAATGAACCGCCAACTTATCCAGCAAGTTTTTATGCAGCAGATGCCCTTCAGCTTCAACCCATCTCTGGGAAACATCCACACACTATGGACAATTTAGCCTACCCAATTCACCTGTACCGCATGTCTTTGGACTGTGGGGAAAACCGGAAAAGCAGAGAGAACATGCAAACTCCACACAGAAACGGCAACTGAGCCGAGGCTCGAACCAGCGACCGAGCGACCTTCTTGCTGTGAGGCGACAGCATTACCTACTGCGCCACTGCCTCGCCCGACGCAAAATTCACACACTGTAAAATATGCTTTACTTTTTTATGTCTTGTTTCTAGTTCAAATATCTACACTTTCTTAAATCCATGAAGCATTTTCTAGAAAGCAAAAATATTGTCTTGTTTTAAGAAATAATATGATAAAAACTTAACTTAAAATACGTTAAATAATCTGCCATTGGGGTAAGTGAAATAAAATTGCTTTTAATTTTGACATAAGATTATTTTGCTCACTCTACTGGCAGATTATTTAGCTTGTTATAAAGAAACACTCACTTAATTTAGACATATTATTCCTTAACACAAAAATATATTTTGTGTTAATATAAATATATTTTGTGTTAATAAATATTTTTGCTTGTCTATAAAATGCTTTTTGATTTAAGAAAAGGTAGTTATTACAAAAAAATCAAACAAAATTATTTTTTTGCAGTGCAGGTTAAAATTTCATAATAAATTTGAGGTCACATCAATAAAATGTAACTTAATCAAGTCACTTTCAATAATAAAACAAGTCAAATCTAAGATGTGTATATAGGAATAATTTGAAGCAAATAAAAATTTTTGATGCAAAAAATTGTTGCATCAATTATGGTTACTCAAATATAATTGTTGTTAATAATAATAATAATAATAATAATAATAATAATAATAATAACAAAATGTAAGTTAGAATTATTAGCCCCTGTTAATTTTTTCCCCAATTTCTGGAAAACAGAGAGCAGATTTTTTCAACACATTTCTCAACATAATAGTTTTAATACCTCATTTCTTATAACTGTTTTATTTTATCCTTGCCATGATGACAGTAAATACTATTTTACTAGATATTTTTCAAGACACTTCTAAACAGCTTAAAGTGACATTTAAAGGCTTAACTAGATTAATTAGGTTAACTAGGCATGTTAGGGTTATTCGGCAAGGTATTGTATTATGATGGTTTGTTCTGTAGACTATCGAAAAAATATATAGCTTAAAGCGGCTATATAAGAGACCTTAAAATAGTTTTGAAAAAACTAAAAAACAGTTTTTATTCTACCTGAAATAAAACAAATAAGACTTTCTCCAGTAGAAAAAAAATATTATCAGACATACTGTGAAAATTCCCTTACTCAACATCATTTGGGAAATATTTTAAAAAGAAAAAAATTGAAAGGGGGGCTAATAATTCTTACTTCAACTGTATGTGTGTATGTGTATATATATATATATATATATATATATATATATATATATATATATATATATATATATATATATATATATATAATTCTTACTACAAGAATGTTTACTGCAAATCTATATTAGAGTCCATACCAACACACTTTTTTTGGTTTTATTGTATGATGTTTAAATATTCATTAAAGGTATGTAAGAATTTCCACGTATTACTTACTTTTTATTTTTAGAGTTTAAAAAGCATTACAGGTGATTTAAGTCTATTTTTAAACACATTTGGGTGTTTTTGCCTTTATTGGGATTGCAAGGATTGTGCAAAAAATCAATCTTCCTGAATTTCGTTTTTTTCACTGCTGTAATTTATGTTTTTTTTTATTTTTATTGAGAGCAAAGAGTGCTGCACATATTTACCCATCAACACTGTAAAAAATGCTGGGTTCCACACAATTGATTTGTGTTGGGGCAACATAAAGGAATTAAGTTAACTTTTAGTTTGTTTTTTTTTTTTCAAATTTAAGTGGATTGAACATGAATCAATTAAGTTGCAAAAAAAACCATCAAGAATTGTGTCGTTTCAGCTCATTTTAAATAAGCAGTTTTAACAAACAGCAAATATCATCTAAACGTCATTTCAGTGTAGATGCCATCAGAATATTCATAATCAGTATATCACTGTAAATGTATTTTTCAGATTCATTTTTACTTTGTTTAAAGAATAAATATTGGGTTGTTGATTTGCATTCATTTTCTTGTGTTATGTGCTTACTGTTGTTCACTTAATGGCCATTGGTGTCACTAATAAAAAGGGTTTGGGAATTCTACAAATCTGCTGGTTAAGGGTTGTTGCTAGATCGGATAGGTTTGCGGCCAGAAGTTAACAAGAATTATTTACAATATTTATTAAATTTCCCATTTATTGTATTTTATTAACGTCTAATAAACCAACCCTAAACCCAACCATCCCAGTAACGTAAAAACAGTAGATGTACAGAGTATTATTTATGTTATCTATTAAATTACCCAATAAATTGTATTTTTTAATGCCTACCCCCACCCCAACCCTAAACCCAACCGTCACAGTACTGTAAAAATATTAATTATTGTTATACAGCGCCACAAAAAAATGCTGCTATACTAATGTGCATATCACACTTCTGGCAGGCCAAATATCTGATCTAGACTTTACCCTTGTTAAGAGTGTGAATCGGCTTCCGGGTCCAATCACTATACCAAATTGTATAGGGAGAAAACAAATGGTAATGACACACAAAGTGATGTAATACTTTAAAAAATTTCGATCACAATATATCGCAGAAAGTCCATAGAATGTTGTGTGCACCAATATGTATATAAAATTCACTTTATTGTGTGATATGACTAAAAAGTAGTCATATTTTTTCAATTCAAATGAGTAGTGACTTGGACCCGGAAACAGTATTCCTTATGTCACGACTTAACAAGCGGATAGTCCCTTAAAAGAAGGATGGATGCTGATTGGATGTCAATTTTTTTTTCGGTCATAAACTGAAAGCAAATAATTGATGCTCTGTTGTATTACGAAAATAGTGGTTGATTTTTCTTATAAAATCAAACATTTCTTCCTAGGCATAAATGGGCTTTTCAACAAAACCACAATAAAATAAAATCAATCACAAAAACCAACTAAAACAGACATTTTTTATTTTTAGAGGGGAAAAGTTTGTCTATATTCAAGAGTCTTTTCTCAACTTTTTTTTTGCAAAGTTGAAAAGCTCGTCCCTTTTCTAGATCTCCGGCTGAAGTGAAAACAACAATGAAACAAAAAGGTAAAAGAAAAGAAAAGACGATCAGGATTCAACACAGGCTGTCAATGTGAGAGTCAGTAGTACTTAAAATACACTCCTGCTTGTCCAACTGACACTGTCTTTGTTTCCCTCACACCGAATCTTCATTCATGTACACTTTTATTGCACATACTGGACGGAATTAACATGGCGCCCTGCTTTTGGTACGAACGTGACCAACTGACATGCAATGACGAAGCTAATACCACAAGTTTTCAACAAGTGAAAAATATAGCAGAAAAAAAACACTATGCTTTGGTCATCTTGCAAGTCAATCTACTGAAAGAGTTGGCCGAGTTATGAACTTTGCTGCAGTGCGTTGCATCTCAAAAGTGATTTGCAGACTGTGATACAAAGAGGCACTGTTATCATATACAGAAGTTTGTTAAATTAAGGCAAATGCACTGCTATCTGCACTGCATGTGTACTGAAATTATGTAACTGGCTAACAACCGTTTAATTAAATGCCATTGAAATGTATGGGTTTTATACACATTTTCCCTCCTTTTTTCTTAGGCTCTGTTTGCACCTGGTATTGAAGTGTGTTTTCGCCAATCTGAATAAAAGTTAACAAAAGCACCCACAAGCACTTTTGTGTTTATTAGATATCCTGGCTAAGGCAAGGCTAAATTTGACATGTCAATGAAAAACTACACTGTAAAAAATGCAGAGTTCACTTATTCTAACTTTCTTTTTTTACTAATTTAAGTGGATTGAACATAAAATAAGTTCTCCCCCCAAAACTCCAAAAATGTATTTCAACAAGTAGTTTGAACAAACAGCAAACATAATAATTTTTGAGTGGGATAGATGTCTAAATATAATTAAAAAATAGACCAGTCATCAAATAGACAGGCCACGCGTGTGGTCATTCATTCTTGTGTATTTGATGGCTGGTCTATTGATAGATGTCTAATTTTAGCTGGGATATATATGTTTAGATGTCTATTAGATGTTTATTAAATAGCAAAAATGCTTGTTGGGTAAGTACAGGTGTAAGCATAGAGGACTATGTACCACAGGGTTAGACATATACCCATTCCGACAATGTGTAATATCTGATCTGGACTCCAAAAAGCCAATGGCGCACAATCTCTCGCCACTATTTGCAACTCATATAAATATGTATTTTGTATTTATATTTCTTAAATGCTAGCATTGTCTACATGGAAATCCATTCTCCTTGTAGCTTGCACACTTTCTCACGTTCCATTTTTTAAATCCAGTATTTATTCGACTACTTCGTTAATTGATGCCCACAAAATTTAGAATATCTTATACCAGTTTAAATTAAGCACTTGAACTATGGTTATGTTTTCAAACAGCCACAAAACACCACTTAACCAAGTGCACTGAAACAAAGTATTCTTACTTTGACGTCCAAACCAAGTGAGCCTGTAAACTAAGACCAAAAAATTTTGAGCACTCCCTAGTAGCTAGATGCAGATACTCATAAATTTACGCATCAAATATTTTTCTAAAATATTGGTTTCTATATTTAAAGTGATTCTTATCATGCTGAGGCATGCTCATTTGTTCATTTTACTTAATAGTTTGCTTTCATTTAGTTAACACATATAAAAACAAAGTATGGTGTCAGGATTGGGGATGCATAAGTTTTGGGTTGGATTTTGATACAGTTACCCAAGTCCAAATAACTACAGTGGCCAGTGTGAGACATTTCACCATCACTTCTCTACAGTGGATGAAAGTGTTCAGAAAAGAAAAGCAAGTGGAAACAATAACGTCTCAACTAGCCTCCTCTCACGAGGAAACGTAAGTATTTTACGTTTTGTCAGTTTAGTGGATTATTTGAACAAATTATTACGGGTTGGGTCATACAAAAATGTACGATTTTAAAAAGGAGGTGTGGCACCAAACCCCGCCCCTAAACTCAACCGTCATAGGGAGATGAGCAAATCATACTAAATTGTACAAATTAGATCAAACAAATTCATACGAATTAGCCACTAAATCAAAAAGTTACGAATTGCTGTGAGATTGTGTTGTCTCAACGACCATTTGGGATCAAATAACATAAAACACATGTTAAAACATTAGTTTACCCCAAAAAAAATAGAATTAAGTATAATTACTATTGTTTACTCACCCTCATGTCGATCGAATGTCCTGAGACATTCAGTCATCTTTGGAACACTAATAAGATATTTTAGATGCAATCCGAGAGCTCTCTGAGCCTCCACAGATAGAAAGGGTACAAAGATGCCCAGAAAGGTGCCAAAACAAGTCCATGTGACTTCAATGGTTTTATTATGAAGCTAGAAGAATACTTTTGTGCGCACATAAAACACTGATGTTTAGCCCAGATCAGGGGTCCCCCCTCCTACTCCCTACGGCCCGCAACTGACATCGAAAATAAAACAAGATTCAGCCCACCAAAACATATTTTTTTGAATCACTATTATTGTTGTACAGTCGCATATAGCAACTTGTGGTTTTGACTTTCTGAAGAATGTCAGAGTGCATCAATTACATCAGGTTTCTACTTTTTTGTTGTGCTTGAATCTTAAAGCGGCCATCCTATGAATTGTCAGTCTCTTATATGGCCCCTGTCAATTTAAGATTGAGACCCCTGCCATAAATGATTGCACATGATGAGGAGTATACATCATAGCATTGTACCATTAAATGACACAGAAGAAAAGAAACTGTTGAATAAAGTGATCATATTTGTTGTTTGTGCACACAAATGTATTCTCGTAGCTTCATAAAATGACAATAGATCCACTGATGGCAGCGCATGGACTGTTTTGAGGATGATTTGGTACCTTTCTGGACCTTTCAGGACTCTTGCTTTCATTGGGGGATGAAGGAACTTTCGGATTTAATCAAAAATATCTTAATTTGTGTTTGAAGACGAACAAAGGTCTCAGGCTTGACCACTGACATGAAAGCGAGTCATTTTTTTGCTGAACTAACACTTTAATATCAGTTGAGAAAGTGGGCCAGCACATTTTAGACCTTGCTCACGCCTGTATTGAGCAATGTTCACTTGAGAGCTCATTGGAAATAAAAGCAAGGTATAAATAGGGCCTTCCAGAGGTAGTCAAAAAGGCATTTGATTGGATTTCTTTTTAAAATGCAAACCCTCATATGGGCAAAAATGGGCTTTCCAACACAATAGACCATCTACTCTACAGCTACTACCAAACACATGATCATTATTGAACATGTTGTGAAAAAGTGCACCAAAACAAGTGTTGTACCAAAAGACACTGACCAAAATTGCAGTAACCATCCACATCCTTTTCAAGTGTCTTTTTTAATTCAAAGCAATAGTTCACCAGAAATGACAATTCTGTCATCATTTACTTAAACAGCCATTGACTTCCATAGTATTTCTTGTTTCTGCTACTGATGTCATTTTTGCCAACATTCTTCAGAATGTATTGTTTTGTGTTCAACAGAAGAAGAAAAATGAGTAAATGGTGAGGTAATTCTCATTTTTGGGTGAACAATGGCTTTGATAGTACTCATGAGCATTCATCCTAAAGTGATGTAGAGCATAACAAAATACAATGAAAGGATCTTAATGAAATCTGAACACATGCCATGCTAATACCAGGTGAAAACGATAATGCCTCTGAAAACACAAATACCGTTCATCAGTTCCTACGTCACTGACTGCAGTTGATCAGTTTGTACCAATTGGCTTACACGTCTCAAATCGGGTCTTTGTTCCCTCTCCTCAGCTGGAATGGAATCATAATCAAATATATAAGAACAACCAGAATAGGAATTAAAAAAAAAGGATACAGAGGTGATACAAAATACCCAAACATTAAAACTTCAGGGAATCAAACAAACGAACAAACGAAAATCGTAGAGAAGATACCACAATCAGACATGCTTTTGAGCTGTTTAGTTTGGCAAGAAAGCAGCTAGTCGTATCATAGAAACCTCACAGTGAAAAGAGTTATGCCCCTTCGAGATTACAAAGCACAGTATTCAGTCATAATTTATAGATATATTTCTTTTGTTTTTAAAAAAAAGTCCTTCTAGAATGAATTGGATCTCGATAAACTGTCTTGTACCGTGGTATCCAATATGCCGTGGCTTTTCCCCAGATGCCTCCAAAAAAACACCTCTTTTTTTCCTTTTATTTCATTTTGTACCAAAAATACTTCTTTGAAAAAAGAAGAAATGGTTGAACGAACATGAAACTGAAGTCTTCGTTAAGGACGCGTTGAAGGCCCAGACCTGGTTGTACTTCCAAAAAAAAAAAAAAAATCCACAGAATTCCACTTTTCCATCTAGAATTTGAGGTTCTAAAGGAAAACGAGAGTTTAAATTAAATAACTGAGTCCTTCATATAAGCCAATCACCCGGATTGCTGGTCAATCGATCAGTGTAATTTACTTGAAATGATAAAACATCATAAACACAAAAATAAAAACAAAAACAAAAAACGTCAAGGGGTGAGGACGTCAGAGCATGACATAATATTCAAAACTTCCGCAAATCTTTTGACGTTTTTTCTATTAAATACTTTGGTCTTTGGTCAATAGTTCTCGTAATTTATACAGATACTGTATTCGGACACACAAATATACAAGCGTACGCGTTTATGTACGGTATAAATGTGTATGCGTTTTTCTTTCTCTCCACACTTTTCCCATAAAGGACTTTTTGCACAAAACAGCAAGATCAAATAAATAATGAATTCCGAACAGAACATGAGTACCTGTATTTATATTCTCCTGAAATCATAATAATAATAATAATAAAAAAATAAAAATAAAACTGGAGAAAATGCCTTATGTACAGCGTTTTTCTTCGGCAAATAAAGGCCTTTATTAAATAAACAGACTTTGCATCTTTCAAGCAGCCTGAGGCTTAAAAACAATCGTCCTTCAAGGTGCACAGCCATATCCATGACCGCCACGACTCTCCAATCTGGAGTCTGCTTTGCTTTTTTTGTTTAGTTTTTTCAATTATCTTCATTTTTTGTTTTTGTCTTCAAGTGATGGCGATGGCTACTTGTTTGTCTTCAGCTTGCCTGGAGAAATGCTCCTCTCCGGGGAATTGTGGGAAACCAGAGGACCTGTAGTGCACTGCTAACTGTTGGGAGGTCCGTCGTTCAGGAAGTAAGTGGTCATTTCACCCTTACCCTTCACCTTTATGACCCCTCGACACTCCAGCTGGTAACCTTTACTGTGCAACACCTGGTGTAGATCTGTGGTCACCTGTAGGAAATCCAGTAAAAACAAAATCAATTGCTTTTAATCAATAACTTTACATGGACATGACATTGTTATTCTTTGTGTGACTAAGTAATCCGTGCAGGTAAGTCCACAAAAAACAAAGTCATGTTTTGGTAATCTTCAATCAAATTCTGAGTTCCAGTCCACTTTTAGACAAAACTACAACGCGAACTTCCGTTCCTTTGTTCCCTTTGTCAGACTTCCAAGTGGGAGGGATTACACTGCAAGAAGGTTGGGTGACCTTCAAAGGGTAGGGACTTAAACCACAAGTAGGTTGGGTTTAGGTGGTGTAGGTGGAGTAGATATTAATAAAACACATCAGGTTACTGTGAGGTTGGGTTTAGGGTAGGGGTAGGTGTAGACATTCATAAAGCACAATACTGCACTCTGTGTTCCATACAAACCATTAAATAAATACAAACTTCAGGTTTATACAGCACACCTAAGGCCTCATGTTTCAACGCTGAGTAATCACAAAAAGTTTGCGCAAGCCAGATTTCATGTTTGTATTTACTAATGATTAAATTAACGTGAGAATGTGCGTTGGTCCACGCCAATTCCATGTGTGGCGTACGTGTATTTTTTTTGTGTTTTTGTTTTATTTCCATTGGCGACTCCTAGAGGCAATTATGTTAAATTGCACAATACAAAGTATCACACCAACACATGTAAAACATTGCTATTAATTTATAATTGATAAAAAGGGTTAATTGACACAATATATATATATATATATATATATATATATATATATATATATATATATATATATATATATATATATATATATATATATATATATATGCACTCAGTCAGTTGTAAAGTGGGCGATTGGGCAGCTGAAATGCCGGAGGCGCTGCCTTGATAAGAGCAGAGGGCTGCTGCTATACCGCCCTAACAAAGTGTTCCTCTAATAGATCTGTGTCTCCCACGGACATGGATACTACTCCAGACAGTAAAGTGTCGCCCACAATAAAGGCAACTAAAGGTAAATAATATATTTATTAATATATTATACCTTTAGTTTATAGTAAAACTAAAAGGTATAATATAATTTTTTTTTTTGGGTGAACAATCCTTTTGATTTTTGAGGCTCTTTTCTGTTGTGTTAACTTATTTGCTTTTTATATTTTTTTTAAACAAAAAATTAAATCTGCATTTATCTGTTTGGCATGTTCTTAAATGCACTTTTGCTTTTGAAAAATGAAAAAAGAAACACCTAAAACTGAAAATGGTACATATGGAAGATGAACTATATGTAAAAAACATATATACATTAGGGTTGGGCATCTAAGCTATAATGCCGATCCGATACGCATCTCGATACAAAGAATACGATCCGATATATTAGCGATACATTTGTGACATATTGCGATGCAACACGATACGATTCACACCCATATCACGATACGATGCGATATTTCAGCACTAACTAATTAGATCAAGTTTATGAGATGATGTGAAAGAGGATGCTGTGCCATTGAATGAGTTTGATTATTTATTAACCAAGCAAAACCAAGACTTTTTTACAAACTGGCTCTTCTCTCAGAGTGTCAGTTTACAGTAGAGGGCCATTTTAGAACATATAGCACATATTATTTAAGTATTTTTAAGATAAACAGAATGTATAAGTGCAATATATATTAAAAAAATATATATATTTGCACTCTTTCAACATAAATAAATTTAGCATTGCACAACAAGAATTGTGATTTAACTTTTCAACTATGAAAACAAGTTTTACAAAGATATATTTTGCCACTGATTATTCAAAACTTAAGGTCGTGAACTAGCAGTGTTATGCTGCGTTGAAACATCACTGTCACTGTAAACAACAGGCTAATAAAAATATAACAAACCAGCAATCTTCTTGCTGTGAGGTGGTCAAACTACCCACTGTGCCACCGTGACACCCAATTATTTTTATCATTATTATTATTAATATTTTTATTAATATTATTAAATAAAAATTAACAGGAGGAGGTGTTTAAAACCTTCGTTCTCGTGACACTAGGCTGAATATCTTTGCAGATGAACAATGCAATAGCATTCGTTATTGGCGTAGAGCGAGCAGAACTGTTGCGGATGGAAAAAAAAAACTTTCAATGCTTTTCTCACCACTTTTGGAGCTGGTTGAAGCAGTGCGAAAGCCGGGGATGCAGAAACACTAGAAGATGCTTTCACAACAACACCGTGGCGCCGCTTCAAGTGAGATATCAGATTAGTCGTACTGCCCGCGTATTTTACAGATGCGCGGCACATTTTGCAAATTGCATCTGTCCTGTCATGTCGTCCATCCTTAAATCCATAATGTTGCTTGCCATACTTTAGATTTAAAACTCAGTGGGGAATAAAATGTTTGTTTTGCTTCTCGCGCTTTCTGAGGGCGCTCCACTAGCTTCATCCGCACACCTGATACACTGAGTTGTAGTGTGTGCACATCCGCAAATCCGTTGCTAAGGCTTACTTTATGTAGGTCGATTAAATTATGCGCCAAAAACAGGTTGACAACACTTGTTAATAAATAAAAAATACATTCTATATTAAAAATATAAGCTGTATCTCGGAAAATCGATGCATCTCGCAAAAACCGATGCATCTCGATTTGCTTCCAAAATTTCATTCATCCTCTGCTGCTCAACCGATGCACTCGCATCGTGCACGCGCATGACCGCGTATCGATACATATCGATTAATCTTCCCATCCCTAATATACATATAAACAATTCTGGAGAGTTGGATGGTGTTGATTGGGAACGTAGTGACATGTGCCATTAATCATTCTATAACATGTCAAACTGTAACATGACAGGACTATTCTAAAAGCAACTCATTTAATTGCCTTTAAAATTATTTATCTTATTCAGAATAAGATAAATAGCTTGATTTCGGTTGTCCATGTAAACTTCAACTTTACCTGAATACGGTCTGGGACTCCCGTACTGTCCATCCGACTGGCCACGTTTACTGTGTTTCCCCAAATATCATACTGGGGCTTCCTGGCTCCAATAACACCTGCGACCACTGGCCCAATGTTCAGTCCTGCACACACATACAAACAATCACAGCATAGCACTCATATTGGTTTTATAGGATTTTGAAACATGTCCATTCTCATTTAATGTTCCAGTCATGAATTATGTTGAATTAATGTTCCTGAATCATTATGTGTTTGAAAACAGCTCTTTAAACCTTAACTGATAACATGTGTTGCTTTTTATTTCGTAAACATCATTTCAGTAGATGTATCCCATGGTCATATGACTAAATGACAATAGTGTCAAATTGTGAAAGAATTAGATGCAAATAAACTTTGACACTACCTGGAGTTGTTAAATATGTTTAGTGACATCAGTGCACAGCATAATCAAATACTTTTATACTTAAAATAAAAATGCTTTTATTTTATTTTTATATGTTCAGATTTCATTTAAATTTTAATAAAAGACTCATAAAACATCATGTTTCATTGCTAGATGTTTCATTTTTGAAGAATTATTCAGTGGCATCATTGTCCTCAATTTTATTTATGTTTTAATTTTTTAAACATTTATTTTGTCTCATACAAGTATTGAACACATCACCATTCTTCCTCAGAAAACATATTTCTAAAGATGCTGTTGACTTGAAATTTTCACCAGATGTTGGTAACAACCAACGAAATCAATATATGCAAAGAAAACAATACTAATTAGTTTAGAATTGAACACATGAAGAAAGGGAGATGTAGAGGTGCAGTGAAAGCCCAGACAGCAGCTGAAATCTTTTAGTAGTTCTCCAGCAACTCTCTGCCCTTCCTCCTATTAAATTAATATTCATTGCTTTAGTCCAACATCTATATTATCAGGATGATAAAGATAAAACCAATGTAGACATTTTAGCAAGACAATGATCCAAAACCCAGTCAAGGAAACTCTCAAACACTTCGATATCAAGCTGTAGAATGGCCTGGCCAAACACCTAACTTGAATCCAATAGAAAATACAAAGGGCTGGGCTGATAAACAATATTATATCGAATTGCGATAAACTTTATTCCAATAACAGTGATAAACTCTGGACTTTTACTTTTACTCTGTATTGATCTAATAACCAACTTTTTTGGTGATGGAAGCTTAAAGGCACCTCTCATATGGAGAATGAAGTCACATGTAGGGCTGGGCGATATGGCAAAAATGCAGTCTTGATAATAATTCACTAAATGACATAACATTTTGCTAATAAAAATCACACTTTTAGACTCCCATTGTTGCACATTTCTGCTGTGTTATCATTCAATATAGAAAATTATTATCAAGATTACATTTTTGCCATATCGCCCAGCCCTACATGTGACTTCATTCTCCATATAAGAGGTGCCTTTAAGCTTCCATTTCCAAAAAAGCCTTTTATATAAAGTATAAAATATGTTTCAGTATTTTCTCCTTGTGTCATCTAATTATTATTACACATAACAAGTTTTTCAGGTGTTTTTTTTTTCTTTTGTTTTATTTTATGTTTGTACTGTTGAGGGTTTACTAAAATCTGGTGCAATGTAATGTCAACAGCTACTTTACAAACATTATTCCCAGGAAAAAACATGACACGTTCAATACTAACTGCCGGTCAGTTGCCACAAGAGGCTATCTGACCTTAAGACACAGTCATGACCTGTGGTTGCACCACATGACTTTGATTCGGCAGACCAAATCTTTTTAAATTCGCTGGAAGGCGATAATTAGTGGACTCACCGATCTTCATCTGGAAGTTGTTGAAGGAATGCTCATTGATGTATTTCATCTGTTCGCGGAGGTGCATGGCGTAGTCAGCCAACGCTGTTATATGCGAACGGCCTTCCTTGTCATATGTGGAGTCATTGAGGCCTGATGCGGCCATGTAGGTGCTGCCAATGGTCTTTATTTTCTCCAGCTGCCTGTACTTCTCTTCACTGATGATCTGCAGTAGAGGAGAAGAGTTTTTAAGATTATATGGTACCATTTTAACATTTGGGTTCAGTTAACAAAATAAGTTACACATAAGGCATTCAGGTCTGTTTTGACCCAACAGAGTCATTTTGCTCATTCTTCACTTGTTCCAAACTTTCATGTGTTGCTTTATTATGTTCTGTTTATTCTATTGTGAACACAAAAGAAGATGTTTAGAAGAGAGCTGTAAACCTGTAAACATTGAGCAGTTAATGGTTAATGGTAAGCTTTCCAATAAATACAACCCAGGCTCATTCTGAAAATGAACCTCTATATGCATTTCTGGACAGCACCAAGTTTGGCCAAGGAGCTACGTTTTTTTTTTTTACAGTTTTTGCTTTCCCGAATCCACCAAAGGCCACTGTGCATGCTTTTTGAGATCTCAAATTTCTCTCCAAGTGCCATTCGTGCCTGCTTTTCTTGCGTAACAGCAGCTGTCGACTGACTTTTTGACTGACTGACTGACCAATCGACTTACCCACTCTCCTCCTTCCCTAAACCCAACCAATTGTATTGACTGACCTGCCCACTTACCTCCCTAAACCAAACCAACAATTTTTCTCTTTGCGTCTCAATTTCGTCGAAGTACATGGCGAGCTAACAAGAAAAACTGGTAACAGCTGGAAAGCCGGCCATATGGAGGTAAGCAGTCAGCTAGTAAGTGCGTAAATATTGATTAGCGTCATACTGCTCCATAGCGTTCATTTTAAAGATGAAATGCAGCCATACATAGCTCTGGAAACATAAATTATGATCTCCAAAAACATAAATAGTATATTAATAAATATAATATAATAATAAATATGTTTTTAGAATAAAATGTTGTAAAAACAATTTATTCTTTCTTAAACAGAAGCAAGAAAGAGTGTAAAAAGAGAGTAAATTTTCTTCTTCTTTTTTTTTTTGGGGGGGGGGGGGGGGGGGGGGTTAAACTCTCCCTTTAATTAAGTTCCATCTATCTGAAGTTAATTCTCAGATTTGTTCTTTTATACAGTTGAAGTCAGAATTATTAGCCCTCCTAAATTATTAGCTTTCCTGTATATTCTCCCCCAATTTCTGTTTAACAGAAAGAAGACTTTTTTTAACACATTTCTAAACATAATAGTTTTAATAACTCATTTCTAATAACTGATTTCGTGTCGTGATGATAGTAATTAATATGTTACTAAATATTTTTAGCTTAAAGTGCAATTTAAAGGTTTAACTAGTTTAATAAAGTTAACTAGTCATATTAGGGTAATTAGGCAAGTCATTGTATAACAATGGTTTGTACTTTAGACAACTAAAAACAAAAATTGCTCAGATTATTCACCATAAAATGGTTTTAAAAAATAAAACTGCTTTTATTCTAGCCGAAACAAAAAAATAAATAAATAAATACAACTAATGAATAATGAATAAAACTTTCTCCGGAAGAAAAAAATATTACATGAAATATTGCGAAAACAGAGCGCGGGGGATCACGGGACTGATCATGACACTGACAATCACTGACAGATGGAGATTCGGCTGTGGGGAATAAAGGGATAAAGTTCATTTTCACAACAACACCACAATATAGCCAATGTGCTGTGCTTGCTCCTAGTATTTTTCTGATGATTGGTACAATAGCCTACGCTGCAACGTGGGATCGCCGGCTGTTTGCTATTAAAGGAAGGAGCAGCAGAGACTATTATGTATGGTACTTTGTCAGACTTTGATGGGGACTTTGTCAGTAACTGTTACAGTTTACTGTATAAGGACCAGTTTCTTCTTCCTCCCGATCATAACATGTACAGTAAGTGTAATTAAAATTGTTGCCTCATTTTCTGTAATTTTTAAAATATGTGTCTTGTAATCACTTATCTATTATAAATCAGTGCTTGCACTGTATCTCTCAGTTTAAATCTTTATGGGCTATTCACATATTGTTTTCTAAAACCACGTTGAAAACGGGACGCATGCTTCTTACTGCGTTCCTGAACTCGCGATCCTCTGCCGTTTGCCTTTGCTATGGCCACCATCAGCTGTTTCTTACACGCATGATCTGTTAATTTTCTAAACAGTTCAACTTTTGCCATTGTGGATCAATACTAAATGTGTGCCTGTTTTTACTTGGGGTTATCGTTAAGAGTAGATTAATATGCTGTTCCAGCATTCCTGCATTGGGCTGCATTAGGCTCTCACATACTCTCTGGCTAATACTTTATAGCCGTGGTGGGCATTTCTCTCTGTCTAGCACTGAACGCAGTGGACCAATCACAACAGACTGGGTCATCAGTTCAATTAGCGCAGGTTAGCATTGTGCTAAGGAGGGGTTTGGGAACAAATTAATCGCTAAACGAATCATATGAGAGTCATTGGTATAATTACGTAAAAATAAACACATTTTTTAAGACAATGAAAGTGTTTTTTTGACCTTGCATGCAAATCAGCTTGTTGTTGGAGAAAATATGACCCTTTTTAATGCGTAATAGAGGCTCTTTAACTGTTCAATTACTAATAATAATAATTTGTAATATTACGGTTTTGATTGTAATTGTCCTTGGTAAACAGTAGACAGTGCTCAAATGTTATGTTATAATTAAAGATTATCTTCAAATATCAGTCTCCAGCCTTTCTAACCTCATCAAAGTCAGCGATGATCTCATTGAGGAGCCTCAGACACTCCACTCCCTCGTTATTGGCCTCCAGCTCCACGTAGAACTCAGAGAAATTGCTAATGGAGGCGAACATGACGGCCACACACTCGCACGACTGATAATATAGCTCGTCATTCCTTCGCTCTCGGGCCAGAAAGTGCGCAGCCACGTCTTTGGGCAGGATGTTGTGGAGTAGCCGGCGGTTGTAGGCTTGAAGTTCCTCCATCTCCTCCTTCTCTTCTGTGGCCTGTAGAGGAACCGATGAGACAAAATTGCACATTAAAATGGA